>NC_040900.2:8072208-8329708 GCF_900634795.4 Betta splendens | reverse complement strand
CTGGTGCGCCTGTGGAGCATCAGCATTCCTGCCGAGCTCCAGCGCCTCGCTCAGATCAGTGTAAATGACAGGCGACAGAGGGGGACGGTCGCCTGCAGCTCCATCCACTTAATCAATAAGAGCAAAGCCAGCACAGTTGCCTCCAAGCTGACTGCTCCGCTGTTTGCTACCTGCCCACCTGCATCTGTGACAAAGTGTTACAGAAGTTGACTTACTGGTTCTCAGACATCCTGCTTCTGTTACTTGTGGAATGCATAAAGTAAATATTTAGATTTTGTCACTATGTTTGTATGGGACCAGACACATTTAACATCTTGCTTTGCTTTTTGCAACGTGGCCTGTCGTACTTTTGATCTAAGGCAAACTCCATCCCCTTGTTTATTTCTCATCAGTCATATGAAGCCAATTGTTAACACCGTGTCTGTGTGTAAAAGTGTCCCGGACGAGTGCTACAAGTACGGGTTTGCATGAAGAAGCCCACAGTCGAGATGAGAGTCTTTGTCCCTGGAACCTGTGATGTTACTTATCCATTTATCAGTTTTAAATATAGTGCTGGACAAAGTGCTGCCCCCTCACTCTCCTCCCACCTCCTCTGCCTCCTCCTCAGTGTCTTAGGCTGCCTAGCAACTGACACCATAAATAATACGCTGTGTGTGTGTGTGTGTGTGTGTGTGTGTGTGTGTGTGTGTGTGTGTGTGTGTGTGTGTGTGTGTGTGTGTGTGTGTGTGTGTGTGTGTGTGTGTGTGTGGCTAAGTGAGAACCAGAAACGCGTGTTTTGACAAAGTGAGGACATTTTGGACATTTGCACGTCTGCTCCCTTCAACCTGCGAGGTCCGGGATGTTTAAACCTCCTTCTCCTCCACGCAGACAGAGCACACGAGACCTGAGCTGCCAGCGCCCATGGCGAGCAATAACACGGCCAGCATCGCGCAAACCAGGAAGCTGGTGGAGCAGCTGAAGATGGAGGCCAACATTGACAGAATAAAGGTGAAGATGGGGTTGGATCTTGAACAGAGCATCCTTTATAGTTATGGACTTAATATGTTTAAGAATATTTTACAGGGGACTTTTTTCATTAATATTCTGATAATAAGATCACACTGATAATATTACTGTTGAATCAGTTTATGTTGCCTTTCAGAATCAACCATAACACAAAGAATGTTCACGCTTGTGTTTACCTCCAGGTATCGAAAGCAGTGGCCGACCTAATGTCGTACTGTGAAGCTCACGCCAAAGAGGACCCGCTGCTATCGCCGGTGCCGGCGTCGGAGAACCCGTTCCGGGAGAAGAAGTTCTTCTGTGCCATCCTGTAAGCGCAGCATGGCCCCTCAGCAACCTGCTCAGTGTGGGACTTTGAACACGGACGTTCAAAATACATAGAAGTCTTCTAGTGGGAAGGAACGGCGGTTAATGCCCCCTTTCTCGATCCGGCACCCGTTAACATGTAAACATTAAAGGGGCCGCGATCGCTTTGTTGACCGGTGTTGCAGCATGTTGAAGGGGTCTGTGCTTTTTAGATGACACACGTGGGATGAGGAGGAGGAGGAGGAGGAGGAGGAGGAAGAGACGTGGTGATGGACAACCAGTCAACACTCAGTTTCAAGGGGTTGTGATGTGTGTTAAAAAAAAAAAAACATAAACGAGAATAAAAATATTTCGTGGTTCTTTGGGAACTTTCAAAGGTTCTGTTGGATGGTTTGTGGACGGGTGGAGCCCCCAAGGACGGCAACAAGAACGTGCCAACCACTAGACCTGGCTCATGGAAGTTCTTTCAGTTCATTTATTTCAACTTTCTCTATCACCTACATATCTTTCTATAACTGTATGTGGTTACTGGAACTGCTCTGTTCACTCTTTTTTTACACCAACAGTTTAGTGGAAGCTTTTTTATCGGGATGTTTGAACCCTTTCTGAAAGTCAGTCTCTGTGTATCGACATCTATCTGGAAAATGTGACGCGGTTCTCCTTCGAATACAAACCCTCTTTCTACTATTTGTACAAAATGACTAGCGAGTAAACCGTGCTGTGTTGTGAGTACTGGATGTTTGTGTTCGTATCCTTAACTATTGCATGAAATGGACAAACTGTCTTTTCGCTTTCCTTTCATGTGGAGATTGTATGAAACAGCGGCAGCCTCCATCTGGAAGTGTCAGAAACTATTAAAACAAGAATGATTCAGTGTGGACTCAACAAGGACAACTTGAATAAAAAGTAACACTGGTGATAGATGAAACACTTCAAAGCAACAACTTTCACGATCTCCATGAAGTGCTTAGATGATAAGTGCAGAAAGGATTTGTCAGCTCTTTGGTGTTTTTTTTCTTCATTTATTTCAGATGTTAGTTTAACATTTTTTTACACTAAATAAAATAAATGAACATTGTGATCTTCAGGAATTTAAATAAACCCCACAATGTATGGCGGTATCGCATAAAAACTGTATCTGGTTGTTTTCAGAACTGCATAATTCTCAAATTGAGATACATCAGCAGCATACTTTTATAACCATAACTTATTAACTTACTCCATTAAAGATTCAGATCTAGAATTTTAATTTAAAAATGATCTGTAGGACAAATCATCGATATTGTGCCGTAGGAAATGTAGCGCCCCCTGCAGGCATTTGCAGCACCGCTGCTATATAAAAAAATGGCTAATGAATAAGAACTTCTATTTCACAGAACATCCAAATGAATGTAAAATGTTGTTCTTTGGGAAATTAGATATAATCAGTATCGGAAATGTTCGAAAACTAGAAAAGCTTGATGTCAGAAGTGGGATTCGAACCCACGCCTCCAGGGGAGACTGCGACCTGAACGCAGCGCCTTAGACCGCTCGGCCATCCTGACTTATAACTATTTGGACTGAAGGTCGTTTATATTGCATGCAAATCATGCTGTGTCATTTCGTTTGGATAGATTGGAAGATTCTTATTTTCGTGTGTCTATACGCTTGTGTTTCTATCTTTAAATGTGTCGACCATCACTCCATTAGTTACTAGTTACTTGTTCACGTCAGCGGTGGCAACTGGTTTTAACCCTTGAACTGGACCCAGCTGACGGCTTTATCTCCGTCTCTGCCCCGTTCTGACTTAACCAGACCCAACGTCAAACGGACCTTGGTTTTGTTTTTTCTGCGTTTAACTCAGCAATGTAGCGATAACGCTGAACATAGCACCTAGCTTGACTGTTAGCTCAGCTAGGTAGTCCCTGCTTGACAGCTGGCGTCAAAGCGCAGCCCAAAAACCAACACCGTAAGTTAATAACGGCACCAGTAAAGCACGTTTATAAAACAAATCTTTTGATACTTTGCTTGGAAGTGAAAGTCGTCTCACTTAAGTAAATATTTAATGGCAGTTTGTCGCATTTTAGCGACGCTTAGCTAAAGTTATGTTAGCAAACCTACATTTAGCAGTTAGCATAAATCGGACACCTGATGTTAGCAAACTTCCAAGAGGCTCCAGTGGTAATGTACTGAATGAATCCGCTTTATATTCTCTCCATGGGGGGAGTTGTTCTCACGACGTGGACTAGTAATAATATAAATCATTATTTACATTATTATTGTGTCAATACTGCGCAAACCTGCAGGACTGTTCAGGATGTAGGAAACTAACACTGTTGTCACCCGTTGCGTAATTTCATGAGTTCCTAACGCTTTAATACTCGTACCTGAGTAAAACCAGGTGGAGTCTCGTCAATTGTGTGTTTCCACATCACGCCTCAGTGTCTTTGTGTTGAAATATGCAGCTACTGTCAACACACTGGCTTAGTCAGTGTGTTGTCTGGACAAATAGGCAGACGCTGTCATTCCTTCAGTGTTTACTTTTCTCACGGGTTCTTCAACCGATCGACTTCTATTTTTCTGCTACTTGTAAAGGTAATATTTACTTAAAATGCTTGCTACTAACTTAAAGCCAGGCTACATCACTAGCAGTCATAACTGGTCAGAGCTGCATTCATTTTCTAATTTATTCAAGTCAGAGTCAGTGATTGAAGTAATCACATTAAGGTATTTAGCATGCAGCAGTGCTGTATAATAACAGTTTGTGGTGACTTTATTTCCACAGTGTGACAATCATGTCCTCCTTTGCGCCGCACAACTTTTCCTGGGTTGACCCGGGAAAGCTGGCCGGGCTGGCGCTGCCCCGGATGACCTGTGAATACCAGTACCTGCTGGACAACGGCATCAAACACCTGGTCTGCCTTTGTGAGAGGAAACCCCCCTATCACGACTCGTGCCCAGAGCTGCAGCTGCACCACATCAAGATAGCCGACTTCACCCCTCCTGCGCCCAGTCAGATTGATAAGTTCCTCTCCGTCGTGGAAGAGGCAAACTCCAAGAACGAGGTAGGATCTGAGGTGTTTGATGGACTTTCATGTGACTCCCCGTGTGCCCGAGTCTGCTTGCGACAACACAAGGAGTAATGCGAGGTAAAGCAGAGTTAAACACCGCCACGTTGTTCTGCAGGGTGTGGGAGTCCACTGCATGCACGGCCATGGGAGGACTGGGACCATGCTGGCCTGCTACCTGGTGAAGACCAGGAAGATCTCTGGGATTGACGCCATCAATGAGATCCGCAGACTGAGGCCAGGTTCAATCGAAACACACGAACAAGAGAAAGCAGTGGTGCAGTTTTATCAGCGCACAAAGTAGCATTTGAGGGAGACGGACAAGTGTAATTAATATACTTAATAAACATCAAATATATGACAATTTATACTTTAAAAAGTTTACTTTATTATAAAGGAAGAGGAAAATGCAAAAATAATGTAAAACATAATAAAACCAAACCTGTAAACTGAAAATCCTGAACTGAAACTAAGAAAGACAGACTTTTGTTTAGTTAGTACATATGGACACTCCGTTTCCTATCGTACTGTATATCCATGTTGCTACTACATTATTACTTTTCTTCGCGAGATTCTTCGTTTACTTGATTTTAAACTTCATTTATGCACTGGACGCCAGGGAAAAGAGACGCTGGCGCTCCCTGAATGTGAGCGTCTCAGGAGCTGGTGCTCGTCTGATTCGCTCCTCTAGGAGTCTGTAAAGAAAGAGTAATACAGCTGAATACTTGAATTTTGAATTTATGTGGAAACATGCAAGAGAACTCAAACAGTACATGTGCAGTTTTATAATACTATCATAATAGAGTATATTCTACAGATTTGACTCAGGGAATTATTGCTGTAAATTACTTATCAAATGTCTCATTGTTTTAGTAAATGTAATGGAAAGCTTGTTGTCATTAGGTTGTCACAAATAGAAATGCTGCATAAAGAACCTAGCTGCCTTTTAGATTGGACTAAATTTGAATGTTCTTGCAGCTGTCAAAACATGTAAACTCACTCGTTTGATGCCATTTTCTGAACATCACCCATAAGACCATTGGATCTTTGATCTGCCAAAATATCAAATGTGGCAATGTTTAGTGGAAACAATACATTTTAAATGAATAAATTGCTAATCACTTGTCATGCGTTCTTCAACACTTACCTCTCTCTGTTGATTCTTCTGTCTGGGACAGGTGAATTACCTGCTTTGACAGCTCTTTCAGTTCACAGTGGACATTTGCTTCAGAGCTCCTCTTGTTCTAGAGACGGATCATGATAAATAATGAAATGCAGGTTATAATGATTATTTTGAGTAGTAAAGAGAGATATAGTGGGAACTTGGATATTTAACAAAATGTAAAAAATTAGTATTGGAAGTTGTAGTCAAGTATTTTTTCTCAAAAACCCTTTAGAAATCAGTGCTCAACATAAAGCAAGCCACAGACACCTGGTTCTTTTATTCATGATAGTGAAACTGAGGCTGTCACCTGCACTCTTCTATCCAGCTGCAGCACTCTCATCATCAAGTCCAAATCCTCGTCTTCCTCCCCGTCCTCTCCTCTCTGCTGAAGTTCTCGCAGCCTCTTCTCAAACTGCCACTCCAGGCTGAGTCGGTGGAGGCGCTGCTTCTCTTCCACTGGGGCCTTTGCCTTGGCCTGAACCTCTCTCTGCTCGTCCAGGTTCTCCAGAGCCTCCCCTCTCCGTGGGTCACACAGCTGCCGCGGCTCTTTTTGCTTCGCCAGACTTGAGATCTTCTGCTGAATGGGAGGTTCTTGAAAGGACACGTGTTTAACAGGACTGAGGCTTATTTGGGGTTTGATTACTTGACCCCTGAGCGGGCTGCCTCTTTGCTGCTGAGATGGAAGTAAAGGCTGAGGTAGCTTTATAATTGCAGAAATGGGACAAGCATAAAGATTATCTTGGCTTTGATGAACCTGAGATTGGCCCTTCTTCACCGCCACCATAGATGAGCCCTGGAAAGTGGACAAGGGCGGGTTTAGCTGCGTCTTTACTGCTCTGGTTACAGGCATGTCTATGCGCACTGGCTGCATGGAAGGTGTCGGGTGGTGTGAAAAGGGGGTCCTCCAGATGCCTGCACCTCTGGTTTGTGGCCCTTGCTGCTGTTTTTTAGGAGAAGTGCCATCCATGAGGATGTCATGGCTGGAGACACTAGACCGAATTGGAAAAGATGTGTAGTGGGTCATGGTTTGCTTTGCACTCCAGTCCTGTTTCTCCCCGGTGTTCTGCTTTCTGTCCAGCAGGGGGCCTCCACTGTCCATACACAAGTTTTCCTGAGACATCGCCTGACGCTAGAGGGGTAAATAAAGATTTAGCTTTATCGTTCTATGAATGCTATGAATTATTCCTGTATGAAAAAACGTGTTTGATGCCAGTGGCATATTTGGACTGTGTGCAACAAGACTTACTATAATGGCTGTCTTTTTGCTGCTCTGGCCATCTACAGGCCTTAAAGGCGATATAAATGCATGCTGGGGTCGACTCCGTCCAGGTATGTTCTTGTCCTGGGATTTCGGTGTCGGTAGGGTCATATATTCCCTGTGAAATGTCTAATGAAAGGAAGCAGATTGATGGAAATGACAAATCCAGTTAAAAGTTTTATACAACCCACCATCTTGCAAATGGGTGAAATTCTCACATCAGCACAAAGGTTGATGCTGGAAGCGGCAGCGACATTATTGCCTCTCACAACAGGGAGAGCAGGTTCATCTCCATCCGCCTCGCTAACGTCTGCTGAAATAAGACGAAAATAAATATGTTTGCATGACCCACCCTCAAACACCGCACCTATTTTATACTGGTAAATGTACCGTGTGTGTCCAGCATACTGGTGATGTTGGGGTCTGAACGATAAAGCTGCCGGTTTCTCTGCATCATCTGATCCTTTTTCTTCTTGCTGTTCTTATGGAGCCCTTCACAGGGACCAGGATCCATCACGCTGCACGACACGAGCGCTTTATAATTCGGTGCAGCGCTGCGTCTGTCTCCTGTGTGATGACAGAAGACGATTTTATTAGGTCACTGGTTAGGGACAGAGCGGTCATAGTGGTTTACTGTGCTGCGTTCTGACCTGCAGGCCCTACTGGGCTCGGTTCTCTCAGCAGGGCCTCCAGGCCGTGGTGGCTCGCTCCAAACTTTGCTACCTGTAACGTCACTACGGGGCCGGTTTGCATCATAATAGCTGCTGCCCTAAACCACAATCAGATTAGAGAGTCATGCCTTCGGTTGTTAATAAAGCAAACCTGTGATTTAATGGTAAGCCAGTGTAGTCACTTGTATTGTTGTTGTTATTAGGTTTTATTGGCTTGGATTCATCTTCTGGGAACTATGAATGTCTGCAGGTTTATGGGATCCTATCGAGTACGTAAACTAAGTGTTTGTCTTATACCGTTCTTGGCTGAGGCCAATCAGGCTGTGACCATCCACACAGAGCAGCTGATCCCCAGCTGTTAACCTGCCATTCTGCACAAATGAGATGGAAAGTGTTGAACTCTTAATTGGATTTTAGCGTATTATCATAAATCAAAACTGTATTGGCGCTCACCATTTCGGCTGGTCCTCCCTTGACAATAGACTTGATGTAAATACCAAGGTTACCCTGCCCTGCGCCCTGTGGCAGAATGAGAGGGAAGACGATGGTTGACAGAGGCAACAGGCGAATAGTATTAGCGTTTGAATACCTCCAGTTTGAGCCCATCAGAGCTGAGGCGGTCACCTTGGCAGCCACGATGCTGAGCCCCATCCCACTGTTCAGAGGCTTGTTTAGTGTGAAGGTCACAATCTCTGGCTCACTATGTGCTGCCTGTCGGAAAAATAGAAATAAACCTGTGTGACCACTGTAGTTTGACTGATACATCCAGGACCACAGAGCATCATTCTTTCTTTACCAAGCGTGTCCTCTCCGCACATTGTTCACTGAAGTACACAGTCCAGTCACCTTTGTTAGGTTGGCAAGTTAAAGAGCAAAGACCTGGAAGAGAACATTGTTATATAATACGTACAAATATATGACAGATAACCTAGTTTACATTGGTTCATCTTACATCCACCACACCTCTGGGATATGATTTTCACGCGACAGGCTCATGAATGCTTTACCTTTCTGGCAGATTGGCTCCAGAAAGTCTGTGAACCCTGGAGGGACGCCTCTGACGGTGTCACAGGAGTACCCTCCCTCTGGCAGCAGGAAGGGCAGGTGCAGGTCGAGGCTTTCCTCCAGCTGAATGTCCCGTCCTTCGCCCCGAATCAGGTTGTCCGCTGACGCTTCCGCAGCTGTCACTACGGCAGTGATCACATCCTGATGACAAGTGGATCGGACAGCGGAAATTTTCAGGAAAAGGTCGTATTAGTTCAGAGATTGGCATTAGTCGTTCCATGTCTTCAGGTCAGGGACATTGAGTCTTCCTTTGACTCTGAGCAAAACACCAGAGACCTTCCTAAAGATGAGCTGTGGCTTTGTAAATATACAGGTGTACCATGAGAATAACCCCTTTATGATAATCATAACCTTATTTATTCAGGATGAAGTGCGACTTGTAGAGCTGAAGCATTATTATAGGTAGATGTTCCAGTAGTAGTATTGATTTACGTTATTTCCTCTTTAATGCTAGTGATAAAAATGATAGCAAGGCTGAATTATCTGGAAGTTGATTCGTAGCAGTTGCCATGACAACCAATAACTACAAAGGCTGAATGTTTTGCTTTTTGTTTGGTTGAGCTACGTTGACTGCTTGAGGACCGGTTTCTTTGCTTAGATGATGTACTGTAGACACATTATAGTGTAATAAATGATAATACGTGTATTAGGTTAGACTGTACAAATTAAACACAGTAATTAGGTTATTTGGGGCTTTTCAGCCATCAGGTTTTCAGAATACGTGAATATGGCTTTAGCGTTATCGCTGTTTGGGGATGTTGATAGTTATGTTTTGATGGTCATGAATTGTTAATGTGTCTGGCTAGCGTTATGTTGCTGATTTTACCAAGGTGTCATAATGACTCATGGCCCAACCCAGGCTGTAGCAGAGAATAATATTGTAAATGAATTCTGCTACAAAATAATGTTCCTGTAATAATGGCTTAATGGGAAACTTGACAGGGCTTAGGATAGATACTTACATTCACATTTCTTCACACATCTCATTATCAGCAAAGTATTAAAGAAATAATTCAGCCCAAAGGAAAGGGTAATGACCTTACTACTTGTTATATATTATTCATCATTATATTCATCATTGTTAATTATTCATTTTGTTAAATCTGTACTCCTGAGCTGCTGCCAGACTGAGCCACACTTGCTGTTTACTTGTCGTCTGTTCATCAGCACAGCCATTGACACCACGTCCAAACTACACATTTATAAATACTTACATGAGGTATTTTAGGCTCATTGGTTGCATAGAGATAGTTTGACAGCAGCGTGTGCAACTGCAGCGAGTTGAGCTTGAAAGAGGCATTCTGGATGTCCTTCACGTTGTGGATGGAGTACTTATTCATGGTCAGGATCGTGGTTGCCTAGAAACAATTAGGCAGCGCTATTTTCACAGTTTGCCTTCTAGTTGGGTAATAGGAATCTAACATAATGAATGTGCCAAGTAGCATAACCTCCTAATGTCAACACATTAGAAGCTACAGTTTTAGTGCTGTTTGGACATGATTTATTTATTGACAGACCTGCGTGACGTGTCCCAGGTGGCAGTCGGCAGCCAGCTCCAGGCCTTGCCTCTCTGCCCAGGCTTCGATGGCAGCGAGCCTCTGGCGGAGAGCAGCTCCCCAGTAGTGGGAGCGCAGGCCCGGGGCGCCGGCCTCGGGGCTCATCAGCTGGTTGAAGAGCCAGGCGCTGATGAAGTGGAAGAGCTGGGAGAAGAGCTGGATGGTGAGGGCCGGGTTGACCCGGCAGCGGCGCAGCAGAGCCATGGAGTTCATCAGGGTGTTCAGCACCAGCTCTGTCACACACGCACACAGCGTTGAAGGATTTCATATAGGAAACCTCATGTTCTACATGATGTTCTGGGAAGGTTGAGTAATAAATAAAATGATATCCACCAAAACCAGCCGGCAGAGCACCATGCTGCTCAGGATCACTCAGAAAAGTTGGCAGGTGCTTCATTAACTCGCCCTGTAGACACTGTTGCAGATAACTTGATGGAGGACAACACAAAGCCAATTTTAGCTCTCAAGTCTTTCACTCTGCATCACGTTACCATAGCAACCGCCAAGGGCTACAACAAGCTCACTTTAAGTAGACTGTAACTTCCTGCTGCCTTTTACCTGTAGGCTTGGTGCACCAGGTGGGACAGCTCCAGCTGGCTCGGCTGCGTGAGCGGACCCAGGTCTTTGTCGTTCTTGAGGAAGTTGAGCAGCTCCGAGGCGTTGGCCATCCAGAAGGCGAGAGCCCCGGCGATGGTGCGCTGCTTCTGAGAGGCGAGTGGTGTGAGCAGGCAGGTCATCCAGCACCTCTCACTTTACATATCCATTACTACTAACGACTTGCCTGGATGACGTTCCTCGCCATGTCCACCATTTTGTGTGTGACCGAGGCCACTGAGGCGTGCGCCGGCGGCTGAGGGCCGCGGCCGCGTCGCTGCAGGGCGAAGCGTGCGACGGCGTAGAGGGCGTACGCGGGCGACAGCTTGAAGTGCACCGTGGAGCTGTTGGTGTAGCTCATGACGGCGGACAGGACGGCGTCCTCTGCTGAAGTGGGGCAGACGCCAGCAGGGGGCGGGAGGTCGTTAGGAGGGCTCCGCCGTGGATAATAAAGCATCCAAATGTGCCATACTCACCGCTGTCACAGAATCGAATGGCTGCCGGTAAACCCAGTGGATCTGAAAGGTCAGGGGAGGAACTACCTCAGTGCTCTTCATAGCTTTATTGGCTGGAAGTTACATACGCGTGGTGTGTTTAGAGAAGCGTTGGCTCCTCGCTGGTCTTTTTACTCACCGGGGGACGTCTGCCTCTTTTGCATTTTGTTTTCTGTGCAGCGCTGTTTTGTCTCGCTGGTGTTGTTTGGGGGTTTTCCGCTTGACCTGGTTATTTGTTGTAAAGGCTACAATGTTATTCTGACAGTTAGGTGAAGGAGGCCTCGGGCCAGTAGTTTGAAAAAGAAATACTCATATACTGGAAAAAAAAGAAGGATTTACTGCTTTTCATCTCCTGCAGCCTTGTCTGTAGATTTAGTCTTGTTTTTCTCTGTCTTCTTATCCTTTCGTGACAGTGTCCTTCTGAAGTTTTGAATCATGCCTCCTTTCTCCTTCTCTTGGTTTTCCTACATTGTATAACACATATACTTTCAAATGGCACATTACTTGATGACATGTCATATACAGTAGACTCTGTACCTGTAAACCTTGGTTGTCTTTTCTGAGCACAAAGCGTCCTTCTCTGTTGTTGGACTTCCAGTTCAGTTGCACGGTCAAAGGCCTCTCATCCTTCTCTAGTTTACGCTCTTGAGCCGCATATAAAATACAGACAGAGGTATTTTTGCATTTAAACAGCTTGGCTGTGGGTGGAAGGAGCCAGACTCAGTCTAACCTGGCCTGCCTCGATTGCTCACCCTTTCTGGCCTGGACCTCATACAGAGCATAGCTAGTAGACAGCATTTTCATATCGGGCCTGAACTTCTCTGCAAGCGTCCCGACGACCTCGCAGGTCGAGGAGGTACTGCAAACGCGCAGGCACTTTGTGGCCACGTTTCCGTCAACGTCGTCCTCAAAGTAGAAGCGCATCACACCGTGGAACTCCAGGTTCTGAAACCAGAGCAGTGGCACAGCAACAGTCACAAGTTCTGCTGGGCTCAGTGGAGGTGATGAAGAACCCTCCCACCAACCTTCCTCACTGGTGGTAACTAAAAGTCCACTCACCTCATCAGGCTCACTTATTTCAAACAGGTCCAGTCTGTTGTTGTTCCACTGTCTAATGACTTCTGCTAATTTCTCTCGCTCTTCCTCGTCCGGCATCATCGTGAATTATGTTCAAACAATCTGATCGCCAGCTATAGAGCAAAGTGTGGAGACACTGTGACAGGAAAGGTTGTGATAGTCTTTGTATCTGTTAAAGCTCCTCCTCTTCTCCCTCATCAGCTCCAAGCTCATTGTGCTGTGCAGGGATCTCTTAAACATCATTTCCTACTCTGTGCCCACATACATTCCCCCTCTGAACCACCTCGCCCTGCTGGCCTCATTTAATGGGTCACTGGGTCTTCGTTATTTGAGCCAGACAGTTTTCTAATAATATATTGGTCACAGGCAAACAATTAAAAAATATTCATGAGCATCACTCAAATGCTTTTTAAATTTTCAAAAGCTTGGTTTAATTTCTTAGACATTATATTTATAGGTGACTTTCTCTGCAAAACGGTTGTAGATGTGGCGCTGGTCCTCATCTTTGCCCTGATGCTTGAGGGAATCCCTCTTTCTCATGCATAGCAGGGATTCTCAGCGCTGTTTACGTGTCGTCCCATTGAGCCGGGACGACGTATGTGGGGCAGCTTTTGTCAGCCACTCTGAAATTTCCTGGGCAAAAAGTACAATGGAACAAAAAGCAACATTCAATCGCAAATACAGTTTAGCATAAACGTCGGAACAATCACTCGTATTGTGCGTAGACTTTCAGATGATTGGTTCATTGGACACACAACCATTACAGCTCATGAGAAGGTTCCATTAAGAAGACAGAACTTTAATTAAAACCAGAAACTGTATAAATGACAGTGACTGATGTTTTTGCAGGCTGCTGCTAAATGTTATCTTGTGCCACCTGCTGTAATGAATATATAAGAGAACAAGTGCTTTGGCAGCACGCTAGTCATTATTTGGTGCACTATTAATATCTAGTAGCAATGTGAGAAACTGTAATAGTGTAAATGATGAGTATACTGATGTGTTTTAATAGTGTTGTACCAGCACATGTGTAAAAACAGTTCAGCAATGAGAAAAGACCTCTGCTCGTTCCTATGCACATTAGGGATCGAGGGAGGTTTTGCTCCACAGCAACAGTAATCCGAGATTCACCGCCGTATTCTTGTCTCTCTCACTTCATTGACACCTCAACTGACATCTTCCCTTCGCTTGACACGTTCTTCTCGTGATAATACTATAGAGAATTATCGTTTACAGCTCATAAAACCAACCCTAACTCTACTGACACTCTGATCTTCACACGTAAAAGGTGTCAGAAGAATCTCTGCATTTGCACAGTTCCGTGCCTCACATCCTGGGGCTCCATCGCGGCTCCAGGTGATTGATGCAATTTGCAGCTTTTTCAAGCAGACAAAGGCTGTGGCTCAGACATAATCAACCTGTGAGGCTGAGTCTTCTGAAGGTGACACGAGGCTGTGTGGCTGAACTGTCAACTCAAATCCTGTTATATATTGTGGTACAAGCTCATGCCACTCTCATCCCAGGCATTAGTAATCAGTAAAGGTCACTTATGTTTTCTTTTACTTATTGTGTGCGATGCATGAAAGCGTTTATCCTTCAGTGCTGAGGGTCGGTCTGTGGAGGCAGTCTTCCTATTTCATCCAAAACCAATGACGGTAGTAGATGTTGAAATATAACTCAATAAAAACACAAATATTTATAAAACAATATTACTCTAATTATTATATAACTGGGGACCAGGCACATCAAGGCCTCTTATGGGACTTCAATCAATTCAAGAATTTGATTGAAGTCCCCTTAAAAACTCTGGACTCGGGACTGGAGCAGCACGTTAGCAAAGGCGAATCCTTTCCAAAGGCAGACATATATCTGCAGTGTCACATGCAGTTATAAATCAGAAAAGTATAAATTTCAGCTATCGTTGACCCTTGACCTTTCTGCCCAGGTCCAGCAGCATGTCGTACTGCAACGACATAGATCAAACTCAGTCTCCTGCGCTGGCATTTACGAGGAAACGTGCTTCATCCAGTATTTTAACACCCAGTTAGAACTTGTCATCCAAAATCTGCAGAAAGGCATCTGTGCAGCTGTGCTCCATCAGCCATGCTCTGCAGGAATAAAACGCTGCAGCTCTTTGGATTTCTACATCAAAAGCATTAGTACCTTACATTTTATGTTCTACAGGTTGCACATTAACAAACCCTTGTGTTGTCGCTTGAATAATTCCTGTTAAGAGCGTTTGTAGGATCAGTGTACTGTAATACCAGTGTGTTTGGGTTCATTCAGGCCTCCTGCTGCCTCCACTCATGGTATGACCATAAATCGCCTGCCAGCTGTAGGACACATGTCTGCATGTCTATTTTTATGTGCACTCCTCAGCGAGGTCCAACAGTGCTCTTTCGTTTTCAACGAGAGCTGGGAGACTGGGCTCAGCTCTTTCTTCCTTTGACACTTGCTTTCTGAGTGTTATTTTAGCTTTAGTGCTCCGACATCACTCTCCGTTGGCTGTGACACAGTGGTGTAGTGGTTCGCACTCTTTGCTTCCTGGGTCGCCTGGGTGCCTGTCTGTGTGGAGCCTTCCTCCAGTCCAAAGACATGGAGTTGGGCTGTCTGTGTATGTATGTGGCCCTGTGATGGACTGGTGACCTCCCATCCAATTGTATGCTTTTTACCAAGAATTCAGAAGTGAATTAAATGAAGTGTTTTTTCTTTGTCTCAAAATCTGTCACAGTATGTGATTGTTAATACTCACATTAACAATAATCAGTTCTGAGCCTCGGAAGTGAGTCACTAAACACTGAGAATTAGGATTTTACTACTGCAAACACTAAAGCCTAAAATAGCTCCAAGGAAATAAGAAAGGTGTCAGGTTTTTGATCTCGGTGTCAGAAAAGCTGGTCCCTGCTGTGGGTGTTATAATGAATCTTGACATATCAGGTTCACACAGTGAACTCAAAGCGGGCGTTTTTCTTTTTATTGCTATGAACATTACGCCAGCCTGGTGGTTGTTTGTTCACGGTATTCGCAGCATTAATCCACTGACTCCATTTCCAGTTCTCTCTGTCGTTGCTGTGCGTCGTCTCGGGCGTCCTGGAGGCCGTTCCGCTCCGCTCCTCCGTGCGGCTGCGGCTCGGCTTCAGGGAGGCCTTGCGACTGGCCGACGGACGCCTCTGCGGGTACAACATAAGAGACGGTGAAAGAGCATGCGATCTCCTTCAGACGGGCCTGCTCAGCCCGGAGCCTGTCCAGTTCCTCGGTGAGGGGCGATTGGGGCGTCTGGGCAGGAGCAGCGGCGCTCTGTGTGGATTGGTCGCCCTCGGGGCCCTCGGGGGCCGCCTGTACGTCGGGGGCCTCCTCCTCGGCTGGTGCAGCAGGGCTGAGCTCCTGTGGATGAGCCTTTTCATACAGACTCTTCCTTTGCTCCTGCAAAGCCCTGCACAGATTCTCGAGCTTCTGGTTCTTGAGAGTGACGAGTTCAAACTCCTTCTCTTTAATTGCTTTCTGCAAAGGAATAAAACATGCGGAGCCGTCGGGTCAAAGTGGGAAAACGACTGCTTCAGTGTGAGTTTTTGAAAATAACGCTTCTTACATCTGCCACCATGTCGATGAGATTCTTATTACAGGCATCAAAGCGAGTCCTCCATGACTGACACTCCTTCTCCAGCTTTTTCATTTTCTTGGCCATCTAAAGCGAACAACAAAAATCACGTTAAGTCTAAAAATAGCTGGCACATGTAGCATTTCACAGTTTGTCACCGTCCTGTGTTTTTGCAGAGGTGGATAAAACTAATAATACACCTAAAGGTGTAAAGTTGACTTCAAATGTTCTTACTTTGTCCATGTCCTGTTTGAAGCTGCTGTAGACGCTGTTACTCTTTGATACGGTGCCCTGGAATTCGTCAAACTTCTGGGAGTACATGTCGAGCTGCGTGGGGGAGTTGAGGCACACGTTACTGTGGCCCTCAGAGAGAGAAAAGCAGCTCTGCTCACCAGCCCCTGCTACTGTACCTGCTTCCTCATTTCAAGCTCCCCCTCTTTCAACAGCTTCACTTGCAATTTGTACTCCGCCGCCTGTTTTAGCAGCTGTGGAATATTGAAATGTTCCATGAAAAGGAGAATTATTGCGGGCGGGTTATTGAAGCGCCCGCGGCGCTCCACAAATCCGATAAACAACACGTACGTGCTCCCTCTCCAGCTTGTGCTTGTCGTCGGCCTCCTTCAGTATCACGTTGGCCTGCGTGAGTTTGGTCTCCAGCAACTTCTCCTTCAGGTCTCGGTGCTTAAAGACCTTCTCCAGGTTCTGGAAGACATTCAGCTGAATTTACGAGTTGTTTTCACACAGAAAGTTGTTTGATTTCTTGGGCGAGGAACGTTGGCCGCGTAAAAGTGAAATACTGTAACTAAGAAATGTAAGAGCAAATATTTCATGGGTTTAATAGATGCACATCAGCGCAGGTATGTGAGTCTCTCCCTCATTGTTCTCCATATGTCTATTAGCTGCTGCTAATGCCGCGCAGTAAAGTTCACAATGTGCATGGAAGCACAACCTGCTGACGGTGGGTTTGTCTGGATGCTGATGCATCAGTTCCCACAGTCAGAGGGATTAATGGTAAAGATGACTAAAGGCGTCCTCTAAGGTTCTAGTTCCTTTACCGCCTCGCGCTGGTCGTACTGTGAAATGAGTCCCTTCAGCTTCTCCGCCAGCGCGCTGTTCTCCTGGCACAGCTTGGTGTTGCGGCTGCTGTGCTCCTCGATTTGGGCCTGGATCTCGCCGAGCGTCCCCTGGAAGTGGGTGGTGATCTCCTTCCTCTTCAGGTCGTCCTCGCGGCACCTCTGCAGCGTCTCCTCCTGCGCCACAGTCACCATAAACACATTGTTATTTAGTCGTCGGCAGTTTCGCCCCGGACGTCGTCCTGGCTAAAAATGAACAGCCCCGTTTAATGTTTTACACGAGCGGCCTCTGAGTTAATTAGCTGCCGCTCCAATTAGCAAACCTGCCGCGGGCTAAAGGACAAGGTTAAGTAAAAGTATCCGTTTGTTTTTGCCCTGAACGTCCACCAACACGGCCGCTACCTTCAAGGTCTTGTTGTGCCGCTGCAGCTCTCGACACAGGCCCTCCAGTTTGCTGCGCGCCAGCACGGCCCTGCTGTGCTCGCTCTGCAGCTGGTCCTTCTCCTTCATCACCTGCAGCAGCTTCTTCTGCAGAACCTTCAGCTGTTTCTGATCGCCGCGATGCTCCTCCAACTGCAAAGCGCGCACAGTGCGTGGACGTCATCGCTCACCGCTCATAGCTTTCGTTCGTCCTCTACTCACCAGCTCAGCGTGCTTCTTGATGATGGCCTCCAGTTTCTGCTCTGGCGTGTCCAGTTTGCTGAGACTCTGCATCAGCACCATGGCTTCTTTGCCTAGCAGCCACAGAGAGGTTCTAGCTCAGTATCTGCCCTGAACAGCGCAGATTGCTGGCATCAGACCCGAATGTGAAGCAAACATGTTGCAAATGTTTGCGCTTATGCAAGTTATGAGTCCGATATCAGTTTCAGCCCAACTTGCATTTTTGCCGACTGAGCCGAATGAAAGCCACCTCATCAAAAATTCATACACATTTAGGAAGAAAAGACTAGAAACCTAGGCTTTTGAGCATCTTCCTCTCCAGTTTCTGGTCCTTGCGGGCGTCTGCCTCTTTGACGGCTGTGACCTCCTCCGTGTCCTCTGGCTCGGTGGGAACCTCCGCAGCCTGGTAGGTGCTAATGATGTCCTCCAGCTGCTGGCCCAGGTCTTCTGTCAGGTCAATGTGCTGACCCTCGGCTGGCGACGCCTCAGGAACCGCGGGCGCAGCACTGTTCTCCTGACAAACCTCCATTATTCTGCTCCAGAACCAACAGGGAGGGGAGTTTCTGTGTAGAAAGACGTATTCCTCCCATCATGTGTTTCCTATTTTACACCATTCATCAAATACACTAAGTATTCAGATAAAGGGAAATCACCTCGATAACAGTTGGTTTTTAGTTCAGAGCTGTTAGAACAATTCCTACTTTTTTCTTTCCTTTCAAGTTGTCTATGCGTTAGCAAAGCTTCTTAATTTACCACCGAAGCCACTGAAACACTTTCTATATTGCCCCATTACTTCTATGTTGCTGCTGTGGTGCTGTTTACGTGCATAAAGCTGGCGCAGCCTTCACAAGCAGAGCACATGGCACCTGTTCCAGACCCCACAGGCTATTTTAGGAACTTCTTAATATGGGCAAGTTATTTATTTATTTCTAATCCACTCTTATTGATGTCAATGTCAGTCCTTGTGCATGTAAAAGCTGCATTCTCCAGCTACTATAAAAACATCAATGTTACATAAGCCAACCCATTTATATTCAGTGTTTTTAAAGGAGGGACGGAGTTGAATAGCTGAAAAGACTTTGGGCTCAAACAGCGTTCTACACAATCCACAACTACACTAATGCTACAAAATCGAGATTCTTTCACCAAATAAATATCAATCAGTTGTTAAGAAGTAACAGAGGCAAGTCTCAAAACTTCAACAAATCTGTCACAGTTAAAAAGCATTCACATTTAAATAAACTCATCGTTTCCTTCAAGGATATGAATAGAATTGGAATCCGTGTAAAAGCGAATAATTTGATTTGTTTTATAATATCTTAAATGCTAAATGGCTGTGAAGAAGCAGGGTAACAAGCAGGCAGGGTCTTACCAGGACTAAGGGCCAGAAGGGAAAAGGAAAGAGTGGTGAGGGGCTTGGACAGGCTGCCACTACAGATACAGCAGCTGCGATAAGACCACCTCAAAATAACCCAGAGGAGCCCGGCTCAGTCTGAGCTGGGAGAGGGAGGAGGACACAGAAGCTCTGCCATTGTAACCGCAGCAGCACCTCACTGTACGCTCGCTGTAAAACATTTTTTTTACCACAAGCAGCCATTTTAGGTGACGCCACCGCTGCTCCAAAGCAGGCGATCACTAATTTTATTTTAAGATGGGATGATGTTAGTCGCCATGTAATTATTCTAACTAATGGGCCTGACAGCACCAGTCGCTGAGCTAGATAGGAAAAAACGAGCTGTCGCTCTGATTGGCCAGAATTAGAACAGGCCTCCTCCTCAAGCCAGAGACGGGCGTCAGAGCTGCAAGATTACAGTTATTTCCTCACCTGCAAGCGTTAACCTGCGCTACAGGCACCGCGTTGGTGATGCAGTTAGGCTGCAAACTGTACCGTAATGGAATATTATCCTGAAGGTACAGGCTATTTTTGGAAGCATTGATTTATTTGCCTTATTCCGAGTTATGACTGCAGTAATCATCGTTCACCAGAGGATGTCACCGGTAGGAGTGGCTCCAATTTTTCACTCTGGAGTTCTTTTTTTTTTTTCTATTCAGCCCCCTGAAGATGAAATGTGAAGGATTGCATCTGAAGACTCTGCCTCCTGTCCTTAAATTTGAGCAGCTGTGAATTATGCAGGGGGTAAAAAGTGGAGACGTCGGCAAAGCGGAAAATAAACAGCAACACACATCGCTGGGTTAGAAGTATATTCCTTTAAAACAATTTTGAATTTAATCTGAAAAAGTAGAGCACCAAACAATAAATTCCCCATAGCATAAAAGAGGCACTCCGTCCTGACTAACCAGTTTTGATGCAAGTAGCTAAACAGCAGATTGGCTACTGAGCCACCCACCCCCCCACCCCCCCCTCACAAAATTGTTCACTAAGAGGTAAAATGATTTGTCCTCAGGGAAATTCATAGAGTTGAGAGGCACAATGCAGTTCAGAAAAGTATGGATACACAAATCAAACGGAACAACAAAACACAATCTGAATACGTACTGTATGCAAAGGCAAATAAAAAGCGCCACCCCCTCTTCACATTTTAGGAGCGTTCTGCACTGTAATCACGACAAACAAGATCACATAACCATGAAACCCAAGCTACGTCCATCTTCAAAGGCGGGAACACAAACGTAAAGCGAGTGCACCTGTAAAAATGCTTTATGTAAACATGATTGAACAGATTTCCAAATCCATCTCACACTGTTAACGTAACACTTCAGTATGTGATTTTTTTTTTTTTTAAGATGAGTAGCAATCGACACTGTGCTATTTTCGCCCTCATTAAACCTCCGTTATGTCAACTGCAGGCATGTTACCTCTTAAAGAGATATAAACAATCCACATAAAAAGTTTTCAGAATTCAACACTGCAAAAATAGTTTAAATCATAAAAATACACGTATATATACAAAGAAGAAATAATGCATTTGGTGAACAATTACCTACATTTTGAGCCGAAGCACAGTAATAGTCAACGCTGTTAGCATCATTACTTCAGTATTTCTTACAGTAAGTAATATTGATTCATCCAGTTACGCTTTGAAGTGCGAGAGAACGCTGTGTTGACTGATCATCATAGCCCCTTGGGTTTGTGTGCGACGCGTTTTCGCACAATGAGAAATGTGGACAAAAAAAAACACAACTGGAATGTTTCCAAACCGCAGGAGAACGTAACATGCTTCGCTCCTTCGGTTTCCGCCGACCACGTCGGTTACATGTGATAAGGAGGAAAGTGCATCGTCGGAACACGCAAATGGTCAGAAAAGAGAAAAGAAACGCAGTTCGGAGCAAAGACGTGAGATCAAAAGCAATGCCTGCGTGGCTCACTGCATAACTGCATCACTGCTGCATAAGTACAGATATACCATATAAATAGTAGTCAAATATTTACCAGTATCAATAAGTGCTTATGTTCTAATATATAAATACATCTTACAGTATTTGTAATTACATGTTAACTTCCTCTATTTTGTGCAAGAGCAAATTCCATGCAGGATAAAAACCACAACATTAAGGAAAAAAACGCAACGGAAACGTTTCTTAAGGTTGCTTCACATAAATCAAGCTGCATTTGTCGACAAAAAAACAAAAAACAAAAGAAAAAAGAAGATAAAGCAAACACCTGTGAACACAGTACCGCCACGGTTTTCCTTATTCAACAATAGCCTTCTGGTAACAAAAGGACGAAAAGCAAATTAAAGGCACAGACTCTTGCCGCTTGATTTAGAAACACCAAACTGCACAAGAAGCGTCTACTTAAAATTTGGTCAGACTGTTTTATAATACACATACTTTTCCCCTTATAAATAGTCTGTATGTACTGCACTACTGCATCACACTTTGATATGAGTACATTAAACAAGTCTATTTTCAAAGTACACATACAATAAAATACACTGTTTGTATGCATCTAAGAAGGAGTATATGTTAAGGACATAATCCATAAATATAATTTATGTGCAATTGTACGCAAACTACTATGTCAAACAAAGGCATATTAGCATCTTTCCATATTGCACCTCCACCCAATAAAGAATCTCCACCTTGCTGAACTTCCTGCTTCTCACCCTGTCGTTTCAAAGAGACCGGGTGGCTTTCTTCTACACTGTGAAGGTTTTAGCTTCACTCAGGTTTTAAAGGAACTGTCTGTATGAGTAAGACTGAAGAAAGTGTCACTGTATTGCCTCTAACAGGATAAAGATGGTTATGTGCCTAAAGGGCTGAGGACAACAAGGTTGCAGGTGTAGCAGACGGCATCTGTTGCTGGATCGGATTGGAGTCCAACAGGGTCCTAATGCGGGTCCTCTGTGGTAATCTTCAATGAGGCGATGGCTTTCAAGCACGTCTGGACGTTCTCCTCCTGTCTGCTGTCCCTGATGTCTGGGTTGGGGCTTTTCTCCTGAGTGACCTGGTTCTGGCCCGCGACGTCCTCTCCCCCCGCCTCAGCGCCGGGGACAGAACCCCCCCCGCCGCTGTGACGCTGGCCCTCGCTGCTCTCGGGGCTCGGCTCAGGAGACGGGGCAACGTCGGTGCTGGAAGAAGGCGGGGAGTGCAACATCTGGAGCCCTCCGACGGGAACGACGGGGAGCAGGGTGTGGGCCTGCTGCTGCGAGTGGAGAGGGAGGTGGCTGAGGATGTTCTGGTGATGTGAACTGGCAGCAACGAGCACAGAAGAAGCCAAGCTGCTCCTTTGATCCTGAAACGACATATTGGCAGCATTAGGGGTGGCTTTAACATCGCCAGGATCATTTCTCATGTGAGACTATGAATAATGGTGCAGAAATATGAAAAGGACGATGAAACATCAGGATTCATTGTGGTGCTTCATTTTTTTCCGTACAAATCTCATCTGACAGCTAAGGACTAATAGATAGCTACAGATATATATAGAGCATAAAACAAGCTACTTACCATTTCCATTTCAAAAGCTCCTTGTTGTTGAGCCATCTCCATCTTCGCCTGATTCCGGGCTTTGTCGCTGCCTTTGTGCTGGTGCGAGCCTCTACGCGGCGAAACAGCCCTCAGCACAACTCTCTGCCGACCCCTGAGCGAGGACTCCCGCTTCCCGGCCAGCTCCAAGCCGGGGGACAGCGGCCGCTCCATGGAGACCGGCGAGAGGTGCTGAATGGGCGCGAAGCCGGGCGAGCCAGGCCTCAGCGGGGACGCGTCCCATCTGGTCGAGGAGCGACCTCGCGGGGAGAGCTCTCGCCTAGGAGACGGGTAGCGCGGACGCGAGGGGGAGGGCTCCCTGATGGGGGACTCCCAGCCAGGAGACAGCAGACAAGAAGAGTAGGGATCAAAGAGGAAGCCGGCCTGGTCCGGGGACAGCATGGTCAGGGAGTCTTCGTCCACGGACTTCTCCCTCCGGTCGGTACCGAGGAGCGGCCTGAGGTCCGAGCCCGTCCGCCTGCCCGAGGCCTGCTGGCGGATGTTGGCGCCGGGCAGGGCAGCGAGGGGGCAGCCGTGAACCACAACGGAGGCCGTGACCGACACCGAGGTGACTCCACACGGCTGAGGGCTTGTACTTCTTGAATGCAGCTTCGGAGTGGAGTCGCCTTCGTAGTCGTCGTCCTCGTCGTCATCTTCGTCGATCTCGTCTTCGTCCATGCCGTCGGAGTCCTCGGCGTCTGAGAACTGGTGTTTGGTTGTGACCGCGGCCTCTGTCTTGGGCTCGTGTTGGGCGTCGTCGGCTAAAAAGCAAAAACAACAAATTCATCTTGGCGACTACAGCAAGAAACAGCTTTGTTGTGTGTTTTTACATACGAACGCGTGTTTCTTACCGTGCTCCTGTATCTCTGTTTCATCCATCGTCACTGACACGCCCAGCTCCAGACACTTCTTCATGTGAGCCTTTGACTTCATGTGTTTGGTCAGGTTTCCTGTAGGTGGACACAAACACCAGGAACTGGTTTGTTTTTGTTGGTTGTCACTTACATGTAAAGGACATCCAGGCCGCGTGTCTACCTTTAGTTTTAAATGCAAAGTTGCAGACCCTACAGATGTACGGTCTCACATCTGTGTGGGTCCGGATGTGTTTTTTCAGCATGCTGGGCTTCTTACAGCGGATGCCACACTCTTCACAAATGTATTTTCCCCGGCCTCGACCTCTGACGTACACATAATCCTCATTGGACTTGTACCTAAACCGGGGCATGTTTTATATTTTAATGAAACATCGGAATAAAACAGTCTCTGGATGCCACATCCTATCATGGTGTTTATGACTTACCCTCCCTCAAAGATCTTAATGCGCGTTGGCACCGGTTGAGTGGTGGAAGCCTCCCTCTCTTTCCACTCCTCTTTGGCAGTTTTCACTCTGCAGCTGATGTCTTTCACTTTCTTCCCGTAGGTGACGTCCCCCTCTTTGGCCTCCGGTTTCCTCTGCAGCTGAACCAAAGGGAATAACACACTGTTAACAGCAATCTGTTACAGTCTCAGCAGCATGTGGGTAAATCTGAATTGTATAGCAGTTCACTCATTGATCATGTCTGTATGTATGTATCCAGCATGGTAATTGAGCGCTAGTTACATGAATATAGTCTTGGAGTTCAGTGCATGTTCTTGTGAACGTGATTTGTAGAACAAGTGATGCGCTTATGACATCATCAGCACCAGAGGATAAATATTTATTATATTATTATTATTATATGATATATATTTCTAGACATTCACAAAAAATGACTAAACTATGAAAAGGTGCTTCAGGCTTAAATACATGTACCTCCTATTATACCCCCTGATATTTAGAGCTGCCAGTAACAGCAACAACAGTAAGTAGAGAAACAGGACCCATCTTCTCACCTGTTCCACGGTCTGCCTCCACAGGACCAGGGATGACACCAGTTTTCCCGTGCCAGGCTGGCACATGGCGGCCAGCGTGTATATAACCCCG
Organism: Betta splendens; assembly: GCF_900634795.4. Classification (NCBI taxonomy): domain Eukaryota; kingdom Metazoa; phylum Chordata; class Actinopteri; order Anabantiformes; family Osphronemidae; genus Betta; species Betta splendens. Next base: position 8,305,250 of record NC_040900.2, on the reverse strand, counting down.
CCCCCCTTCTGCCTGGATCGCAGCAGAGCCAGGGCAGCGCCGGTGCTCAGGTCAAGCGGGTTCGGGTTGTGGGCGCTCACGCACCAGGCGGCGTAGACGGAGGCGTAGGGGGCGCTGCTGTGCGAGCAGCTCGGCTTGGTGTAGTTGAGAAAACACCAGCTCACACCTGTTGTCGTGCGGAGGCTTGGAAACTGAGCTAACAGCCTCGAATGCTCGACCTCTGAGATCAGGACGTCTTGACTGGCCACCAGCTGCGCCGCCGTGTCCATCGGCGCCCGCTTCTCCGTGCCAGCGTCTTTCCCGTCGCTGAGTGATATCATGGAGTAGGGCGGTGAGCCGGGTCCCAGGGGGCTGCTTTCCATAGCTGACTCGATGCTCAGCTCTGAGGCCTCGGCCACGTTCTGCTGAAGTGTGATGAATTCGCCCCTGCGTGAGTCATCCTCACCCTGTACCTCTGACCTTTGCCCCGTCTCCTCGCTCATGTTACATTTCCCCAACTCCACGGCGCTTAGCTCCTCCACAATCTGCCCGAACATTCTCTCCTCCTTGACGCGTTTCTGCTGCTTGACCTCTATGAACAGGTCCAGGCTGCTGGCAGGCGACAGCATCCTTTTGTTCGCGCCGCCGCTGGACGCGTTGGTGGTCGATATCGTCCTGGAGGTCAGCGAGAGGGGGATGCCTGTTTTGAGCTTAGCGGATGACAAGTCAAGGGCTTCGACATTCAGGGTGTGTGTCAGCGGCGGTTTGCTGTAAGCCAATACGCTGTGGGGATCGAGGAGACGTGACGACTGAGGGCCCGTGGTGGAGCTGACACTGGCGTACTGATTGTCAAAAACCTGTGACACAGAGGTGTATGTGATACTGCCGAAGGAGGGAACGTTAGTCTGTATCCTAACAGGAACTAACAGGCTGGGGTGTGACAGCTGGGGGAAAGTATTCCCGGCAGAAAATATTGGCAAAGTCTGAGGCAGAGCAGCGACGGCTGTGAACGGAGGGGCGCTGCCACTGAGGCACTGTGCAAACACTTGCGATGGGCTTTGTGACACCTCAGTGTCCATATTCAGAGACTCCTGTCGCACCAGGTTCCCCCTCCGCCTCTCCTTCGCGGCCGAGTGCCCGGCGCCCGCGTCTGCGAGTCTAATTTTGGCCGTGGGCGAGAGGCTGCCGTAGTCAAAGGACACGCTGCGTATCTCCGGGAACTCCCTGCGCAAGTCGCACGGCGCCTGCTCCGAGGACGAGCGCCTCATCTCGTGCTGCTGGCGCTGGTGGAGCACGGAGAGGGAGTGCCCGCTCCCCGGCACCGACAGGAGCTCCAGCGGTTTGGCCAAGTCCTCCTGCCGGGCCGGCGAGGCAGACTTCAGGCTGTCCTCCCTGTCGAAGGAGAATGTGGAGCTGTAGGATAGGTTGCTGTCTTGGCTCGGGCTGCGGGACAGGCTGGTGCAGGCCGACTCGAAGCTCGATTCACCGGAGGAGTGCTCAATGTCGGCTAAGCGGAGCCTTTTCTTCTTCGGAGGAAGCTTTTCCGGAGGGAATTGTGCTAAAGTTTCACTCCTCTGAGGCCACTGAAATTCTTCCATGTGCTTCTCTGGTTCCTTCACTTGCACCTCGGTCGCTTTTTCTGGGCTGTCGGGCTCCACCGTGACCCTGATCTCAGGGACTTGTATGTTGGGCTGCCGCACCAGTTTGGGGCCCATTTGCAGTGGGGGCTGTAGTCGGCCGTCGCTCCTCTCCATCTCATACGATTCACTTGCCTCCATGGACTGAAATGAAGAACTGCTTTCCTGCCTCTGCCCATACTTGTAGGCTTCTGGCTGCTCAGAGTGGGGCCTGTTGATGGAATTCGTGTGTTGAATGACTGAAATAACATTTCCTAATGTTTTGCGAATTTCAGGAATCGCAGACGTGTCCATGTCACATCTGTCCATCTGCGCCAGCATGCTCAGAGAATGGCCTCGGGCTAAAGCCATGATGCCCAGCGCAGCTTGTTTCGAATCGTAGTCTTTGCTCGGATCCGACATTTCGTCGCACTGCTCGCGATGGCCCTCGTACAGTCCGGGCGCGTCCTCCTCCTCCCTCTTCTCCTTCCTGCGCTTCCTCGTCGCCAGCTCCATGGCGTGTCTCTGATGGCTCACGTTAGCCACCACGGAGGAGGGTTGATTCTCCATTTCCAGCCCCGTGGGCGAAAGGCCCCTCTCGCTCGTCTTCCCGTGGCCGTCGGCGTCGGCGTGGCCGTCGTGCGCGGAGAGCTCGAATGCAGCTTGCCGCCTCAGTCTCCTCATGCCCCCGGTGCTCGTTCTCTCATCAAACGAGTGGCTGCCTCTCAGGGCTTGAGGCATCGTCAGGCACGCTGCTGAAGATGTTGGCATGGAGTTGCTCCTCATCAGAGGCCCGACGTCGGAGCCAGCGTCTAACTGGGGCTCTTTAACCTCCTCTCTCGTGAACGATTTGCTGTTTATTTTGATCGACTCCACCGTGTCTTTCTCTTGGGTGAACACGCGGGAAACGCCTTTCTCTGATTGCCTTCCAACGTATTCATCTGAGTCTGTGCTGCAGGCCGTGAATGCCGTTGTCTGTTTGGGGCTCGGTCTGTAACACTTCCCAAACATTATTTCCTGGTAGGATTTTGCGTTGGTGTTCGGAGGCCCGGCTTGGTGCTCCGCGCTCTCGGAGCGAGAGAAGTAGCCAGAATCGGTGCTGCCCTTGCTGGACTGACTTGGCAGCGACAGGTTGTGGTCGGAGTCGCTGCTTCTTTTTTCGGAAAGCCTCAGCGCGAGCCTCTGCTTGATGGTGCACGACTGGATGGCGCGGCCGGCCTCGGCGGGAGGCGCGTTGGTCTCCTGCGGCTGGGACGAGCCGTCCTGCGCCGGCGTCGACGTGGCTCCCCTTCTTTGAGAAATGAGATTCAGCACCTTTACAGCGGTGTTATCGGACGCCTCCACCGGCGAGTCCAGCAGCAGCAGCGGGTCGTTGAGCGCGTCCTCGTCCGTGTCCGTGCTCTGCTCGGCGTCGGAGAACAACTCTCCCTCGCCCTCGAAGGAGCCCTGCTCTGCGTTGGCATTGAAGGAACCCAGTTCTGAGAATGGCACGGTTCCAGCTTTGACGGAGTGAGCGTGGGACTTCCTGTGCTTGTATAGGTTGCTCTTGGTCTTGAAGGAGAACCCGCAGGGGACACATGGGTAGGGCCGCTCCCCCGTGTGCGAGCGAATGTGTTTCTTCAGCACGCTGGGTTTGGCACATGCCCTTCCGCAGTAATCACAGACATACTTCCCAGGCTTTTGCGGCTTGGGTTCCACCTTACACGCGGCCTCTGACAGCTGATCCATCCCCCCCTGCTGTTGGACTTCAGGTGAGCTGGGAGACTTCTTGTGGCATGCGGGACTGACCGCTTTCTGTTTCGGTGAATGCACAGGATATGAGGACACCTCGTAGACTTGGTGGCTTGCGGATTGGGAGTGTTGCTCCTCTAACTGCAGTGATTTCCCTGAGTCAGACATTTCACTGAAACCACACGTGTCTCTGCTCTGGCTGCTCTGCCGTTGTTGGTGCCATCCCTTGCCTTCCAGCTCAACGGAGGGACTCCTCCCAGCCTGCGTGGTGTCTGATGTGCCCTTTTTCTTTGCCACATGTCCGCCCTGACCCTCCGCGGAGCTCCTCACCCCTGCAGTAGTTTCAACTGACTCCATGCATCCAATGTCACTTTGTTTGGGATCGATTTTCAAGGACAATATCTGTTATGTAACTGTGGTGATATTAGCGCACATGTGAATCGATGGCAGGGAGGGGTCACCTGAAAGAAACGAGACACAATCCACAGTTAGCTCAAGTGTGGATGGTTGAGCAAGGAGATGGAGTTGGAGAAAGTTGAACCCTGGTGATAAATCCACATCTTTAGCCCAAGAGCTATTTCAGGCTTCTCCCCCCAAAAGTCGCCCCAATAAAACTGGACTATAAAATTCATAATGAGCTCTATCACAGCAGGAATGGAAAAAAAATCCCTTTTACAGTAACCGCCTCCCCAAAGGTGCCTCATCTCTGGCAGATGCCCCACATTTACTGAACCCTGTGGACGTATTTATAAGGTAGTAGACGTTCACATGCCAATAACAGAGCTGCACAGATCAAGCATGAGGGATGAGGCACCATCTACTAACTGTTGTATGGTATAACAAGTGCAGGTTGTTTGCCTCCTGTGGGATTTAAAGGCTTTTAACCTGTTTGCTGTCGCTGCCTCTGCAGGAGGCACTGTGTCCAAACACGCTGGACACTGCCGTGAATAAAAGTCAATTGCTTTTGCCATACACTTTAATTTCCTACCGTGGGGATGTGTCTCTGAGGGCACGTCATTTCCATCTTCTCAGTATCAAATGCTGTGTCCTCCCTAACGAGGTTATGTAAGATTATCTGGTTCAAACCCTCTGAGTTCCCCTTAATTAGGACATCCTCCGACTCGCGCTCGCTCCGTCGCTCCCTCTCTTCCTTTGTTAGCACGCCACACGCTCCTCCGGTACCAACCGGAGGATGTAAGTCCAAGGTGACTCTCGCGATGCAGACAGATGCTCGGAAGCGGACGGTCTGCCCGTTTGGGTTCCTCCGGTTCGGTGCCCGTTCCCTCTGCTCGCAGATTTGCTTTCAGGCACATTTGAGGGCTTCCTCCGGAGCAGGATAGAGGGAAAAACATAGCGAAGGCGTACTGTATGAAGGAGGAGGGGGAGGAGGGGGGGTGCCTCCTATCAGAACCATCCGTGTTTGAACGGGGAGGTTTACGGGGTAAACTAAGTGAGGTAACACAATTCAGGCCTGGCAGGGAGCTCGCTCTCTCTTTCTCTCTCTCTCTTTCAAGGTCGGTCTGACCTCATTGCTTAGTTTCCATCCTCTGTGAGCCACGAGAGGTGGGAAGGGGAATATGGGTGTAGAGTGACAGCGAGATAAGACCCCCACTAACAATACATACCTTTGAACTGAGCCCGGTACAGAGGGAACGGAGCTGCCCGATGCAGACTCGGGCTCCGTGCGACTACTATTTTAGCACTTTCATCGCGAATTCCTCCCTCTCCCGGCAACAAGCGCCGAACCGACACCCCGATATATGACACAGCAGCAATGACGCGCGACGACAGGAGGCAGGTGGGCGGCGGTAGGTGTGTTTCGGGACGACCGTGGGCCGACGCTGGTACAGTATGTCCGCGCGGACGGAGACGCGCGCGCGCGCGAGCGGCGGACGGACGGACGGACGGACGGACGCGGGGCTCGTCCCTTAGCGCCGTCCGCGCACGGCCGTGGGGGAGCGCCGCCGTGCCGCCGCATTACATCATTAGCGGCTACGTTGGGCCATTAAAGGGAACGGGCGCGGAGCGTCACGCTGACAACAAACCCATGAATAATCATAGGGAGATGGACCGGCGTCGAGGCCGGACGGCGCGAGCCTCGGCGGTGCAGCGGCAGCAACGCGGCGCGCGGCATGCAGCGCTATCCCACAGTCCCCGCCGTGATCGGACTGACACAAAGCCCACGGTCTGACGGGGACACAGAGACGCTGACATTCACGTATCAAACACGATCCGCATACAAACCTGACATTTGGACGGTCCCCGGTCCCATATCGACAGTCACACGTGACATTCCTCACGCCGCGGAGCGCGTCCCTCCATTCTCCTCACGCCTGGATAAGGATAATGAAATAAATGAGCGCGATAAAGTCCCCTCGGTCATGGAGCTGCTGGCTGCCTGGGTGTACATTAGAAGATCTATTGATGCGAGCTAGTCACCAGAGAAAATACCCAACCGTGACGTGCGGACCCAGGCACAAAAATAGCAAAGGGGCCCTGGGAGGGATTACACAACAGCCCACGTTAAAGGACGCTTTTGCTGCCTCCCTCTCTCTCCCTCTCTCTCTCTCTCGCCGTCCTCACAGCTGCCTCACGCTACACACACAGTGTCATGGTGCATAGAGCCGAACATCCCATCGCACCTCTGCACAGCCCACAGTCCATTCACGCCCCGATTGAACCGTCTACCCGTGTGATGTGGGCGCAGGCGCGCGTTCATTCAGGTAGACGCTCATTAGGATTATTTATACAGACGCGTTAGTGCACGCGAGCGCACGCGTGAAAGGCTGTAATCACGCGGCAGCCGCAGCTCCGAATGTGCGTCCCCCCACAGCGCGGTCCCATTCAGCGCGCGTACGTCGAGAGGAACTCGGTGAAAAGGCGGCGCGCGGCTGCTGCTGCAGAAATTAGCAGCGTCCTCCGAATCCTGAGACACCCACAGCCCGCTCCGAGCCAGTTCCTCCCGTCACGACAGGATTTGCTTTGTGAATGGAGAGAGTCGTGATGAGGGTGTCATTAGCATGGCGAGAAAAAAAAATAAAAAAAATAAAAAGAACTGGGACAATGCCGCAGATTATGTGCAGCTGCGAAGCTCATCCTGTGATTCAGACGTATGAGCTCAGTGCGGCACGACGGATGTTACAGCGTCGGTGTCGAGTCAAAAACTTTCCCAGGAGGAGATTTCATCACAAACCGGCAACCGATCAGTGCTGACGCTGTTTAGATAAAAACCAGACGGCGTTGTCCGAAACCGTGTTCAAAACCATAATCTTGCAAAATGAAAACATTTGCACCGGAAGCCAATATATTAATACTGTCAGCAAAACAGACATTTACAGCGTTTTCTAGGATGTTCTCTCCGTTTCTTTACTTTTTTTGTAGTTTAACTTGACTACAGTCAACGTATCGTTCAAAGGATCTTAACACTTTGTGATTCTGAGCCGCAGCAGATGTTCAACTGTCTTGACCTCGTTTCCACCAGATTTATGGTCGTGACGCGTCAGCCTCTCAACACAATGTAACTTGCACAGCTATAAATACTTCACCTGCTCCCACCGTCCTGCACGCGCCCACTCTGCGACGCGGAGCGACCGCGTGCTCGACGGCGGCGGGAGCTCTCGCAGCAGAACGACGGGGCCTCAAACTCGCCTCTGAGTTCAAGAGCCCACGCACGCGCCGCGGTTTCCCCGCACAGCAGCACAAACCGTGATTCCACCGAGCATTCGCTTTTGGAAAGCCGCCACTTACTGTGCGCCAGTTAAGCAGCGAATGCGGAGCCCGTGTCCCCTCCACAGTATGGAATTGCAGGGCGCTATTATTAGAATATCGCCCGTAACACGCTGAAGATGAAGTTAACTAACTGCACTGCAGCTCCGATCCATTATGCTGTGTTCAGTATCTAAAGGAGCGGCACTAAAATGGCTGATACTCAATGTGCAGTGAAGGTCAAGTCGCTCGTCTCTATAAATATAATGGTCTGTCCCTCAGGATGTTCCACACTGCTTGGCATTTCCACTATCTGAGGCCACTCTGCGGCTCCGCTGACTGCTTCAGGTCTGACACAAACGTGCATGTGATCGAGTGCCACACGTGCAGCCCACTACTAGAAGGCCTCTAATGATATTAGTGCTGCAGCAGACGGAGGGGGGGGGGGGGGTCGGAGGGGAAACACACACACACACACACACACACAATGTTTATGAATGGCAGGAATGAGGTTTTCCTCCCTCCTGGCAGTAGTGCCTGTCATATGACTAAGATATCACTTACAGGGGGTCCTGGTCACTGTGGGCTGAATTTAAGACCAGACGACCAGACAAACGCCAATATACCGCATGCTGTATAAACCAACAGACCCACCGACGTTGGATTGACGCTTCATTCACTAAACGTCGCCCAAGTCGCGCTTTGACCCGATCACCATTCATCATTCATCGTGGCGTTTATCCGTCAGCCTCTCAAACCACGCATACTTGTGCCATTATCGCAGCAGTATCTGAAAATAATCTGACACGATTGTGTGTTTCCATGGCAACCCACGCCAACGTCCGTAACACTTCCCCAGTTCCTGTCCACATATATAATTGCCGGCGCAGATCACAGCGCGGAGCCTGCGGAGACGACAGGCGAAACCGAGCCTTGGCCACCGAACAGTCTGCCGCTCGTTAATGAGCATTAACACGCGGCCTGTTTGAATCAGTGCTGGGTCATTAATGAAGACGCGGCTCCGAGCGCCTTCCCGTGTGCGTTTGTCCCAATGCGACGCACTGGCGCGAAATGAAATGTGAAGCTGAAGTTCAGTGTAAAGCAGATCGCACACTAATTTATCATCTCGAAAAGCTGCTTATTCATCACGAAGGATTTAGTGCATATACTGTAGAATAACACGTTAAACCGGAGCCAGTGCGCAAGTTCTGCGTAAATGGCGCACACATCCTCGCGTCCTGCCCGTGGTTGTTGTTGTTGTTGTTGTTGTTGTTGTTGTTTAGGGGACCAGCTGTCATGTGCCGGGGAAAGCCTGGGGAAGGGGGAAACGCACGGACGTGAGAACCCCTTGCAAACCCCCCATCTGCGCGTCATGGAACATTTGCAGATGAGGAACCTCCCACCTTAAAGGCGTGCAGCCGACGGCAGACACAACAGTGAGATGTGCGCTGCGCCGGACCCGCACGCACCCGCACATGACGCGGCTCGGCGGAGGAAAAAGGGCGCAGCGGCGTGAGCACAGGAAGCGCAGGGCAAGCTTACCGGCCAGCGTGCGACATGCGGACGGCCTCATAGCGTCGCCGTCGCGGAGGGGCCGTCCGTGCGCGGCGACGTGCGGGTGGAGACGTCGGATGTGCGCCGTCAGCGCGGCCGCACCGTTGTGGCGCTAGTTGAGGTGCGGCCAACAGGGGGCGCTAGAAGGACGCGTCACCTGAAGTCATCCACCCACGGCCAGGAGTCAAGAAAGCGTTTTACATATAGGATAATAAATGATGCGGAAAAAGAATTTGATTTATTGCTTCACATTTAAAGGTGGTGACGCCACATTAGTGCTGCAGTTTGTATCAAAACATACAAAACAAGCCAAAAAAAGTCAGCAGTGCAAAAACTGTGACAAGTCACACATAAGATTAGTGATCAAGTCACATGTAAATGAATTCAACGGAGCTTCAGCAGTATTTTCTGTGCTTTCAATTCTCCAGACCCTGATTATGTTGATTCCTTATACAAGTAAGTCCCACTCCCCACTACACCGTAAACAGGCGAGTCACATATTTTCTAGCCGCTTGAGGACAGACGGCGCAGGCTCGCATCACGTTCTGTGTGTAATTGTTCCAGCGTATTGGGGTCATCCTCTCGTCCTGCCGCTCGCCTCTGTTCCACTTCAAGTGCTCTTGTTTCCTTTTAAGTGGCACCTGTCAGCCTCAGCGTCCAGGCCCACTCGCATGGCATCTGGCTGAAGGACAGCTTGGACAGGTCAACCCGCAGCCCACTGGGCGTCACGGGCTCCCACTGCAGAGGGCCGTGACCGAGCAGCACCACCTTCGTATTGAAGAACCACAGAAGCAACGCGTGAACAAGGTTGACATGTCGAGTGGGAGGAGCTGAGACCAACACAAGATGAAAGCTCAACGGGTCTCACCTGACTTTTACCTTGTGTAACCACCGGGTCATGCAGAACCACAGAACTGTTTGTTGGCCACATCACCAAAATGGCATAGAGGGCCTTTTCCTGTGGTTTGGACGTGTACCTGTTGGACACGGGCCAGATCAGCGAACGTGATGTACAGTATGAGCACATGCTGTACAGCGGAACCCCCAAACCCACCAGACGGCAGGAGTGCCGCTGTCTTTCTGAGCCCGCCACGCCGTCGTGTTGTAGATGGCCTCCCCGTTCACCTTCAGCCACTGACCCATCTGCCTGAGACGCTCCTCGAAGACCGGAGCGATGCGTCCGTCGGGTGTGGCGCCGACGTTCATCAGCAGGTTTCCCCCACAGGACACAGTCTCCACCAAAGTCTGAAACAAGCACAAGCAGATGGAGCAGCTTTACGACCGCAGCCTCTCTCCAAGGTCATGAACTGTATGTTACGTACGCTATGTGGATATGCAGTATGTGAAGCTCTTAAAGCTTAAGGGTTATAGTTCCCCAGGGAGACTGACTATAGATGGTAGAAATTATACTTTTGATGGTTGGCATTTGGAGTCTTGGGAAAAGGTCACTCGCTAATTAAATGCTTCCATTTCTAAAGTCAACGTAAGAAAAGTCTTCCAATAAGCCATTTAATAATGAATGATGGTTTGGCTTCAGATGGAGCCGTAAGACGCGTGGCTACGTGACGAGGCGCTTCCAAAGCTTAATGAGATTTTCCACCCCCACCTCCACGAGCTCCTGGATGGTTAGGTAGTCGCTGAGCGGAGCATTACGTCTGTAGCCCCAGGACTTTTTGTCGATGGTCATGCAGTTTTCCCATTTGTGTTTGAGCAGGTGTCCCGGCTGGTAGCGATCGTCACAGGTGTAATATCCCCCGTGGTTGCATATGCAGCCATAGCCCCACCGATCGTTGGTCACCACCGTGTCTCGCACTGGACTGAAGGTAAAAGCGACATTGTTGAGGTCAGCGTTATGTCCATGATGCCGTACAAGTAAGTAGTCATGTGATACACACTACCTGTCGTTATAGAGCCAGGCTAAGAAGCCAGTGCTGTTCCAGTACTTGTCAGGTGCGTTGCCGTCACCATCAGACCACAACACATCTGGTTTGTACTTAAGAATGAGCTCATAGAGCTCAGGCAGAGTTTTAGAGGTGGGGAAGTAGGTTGTTTTGAACACATTGGCAGCGTCCAGTTTAAAGAGCGGGTTGAACCACTCGAACAGGGAGTGGTACAGCCCTAAACGTAGGTCGCTGTTGGCACGGAGGGCAGTGGCCATTTCGTCCACCAGGTCTCTTTCAGGTCCAACATCCACTGCATTCCAGTTCCAGGAGTATTTTGATCCCCACAGAGTGAAACCTGGAAAGAAAAATAGCGTCAAGTACAAAATGCTACATGCTCACTGGTCACGACCTTCATTAACCTTTTGAAAGCAGAACTATGACAGAGCGGCTGAACCTGTATGTATGTGTCTAAACTGTAAATGTGAAACTGATTAAACGATGAATTTATCATCAGTGCTTCTGACAGCATATGGGTCAGTTGCGGTACCTTCGTGGTGTTTTGTAGTCAGGACGATGTATTTTGCTCCAGATGAGGCAAAGATGTCTGTCCACACTTTGGCATCGAAGAACTCAGCAGTAAACTGTGGCGCAAAGTCTTGATACTTGAAGTTCGGGGGATAGTTTTTCTTCATGAAATCAACATATGGCTTTAATTTTTGCCCCTGCCAATACCACCTGGAACGGAGAGTAAAAGCAAAACAAGGTGAGGTAAGAGGAGGCTCTCAGGATTTATTCCTTTAGCAGCTTCTCAGAAACGTTTAATCATAAGAGACAGACTTCTTGGGTGCGTGGGCTTTGTTTAGTTGACATCTTTGCAGGTGTCTGTAATTATGCTGCATCGATCATTATGGAAAAGTTGAGATTTAAGGTGTTATGGTTGTGAGACAGAACCGTTTAGTGGCGTTCAATCATAACACAAATGCAGGTCAGGTCAGATTTGAACCTTGGCCACTTCAGACTTTAGGAAATGAAGAAGTGAAAGTGTGACAACTTTGGGTTGCGGCGTTGGCGCCATCTGCTGATCAAGATCATTATATAAACGCTCATAAACAGTCATGAGGTTACTTCGCTCAGCCTCTTAAAGTAGTTATGTTTTATCGTTTCAAATCTGAAGTACACGCAATGACTCACGCTGGAAACCAGAAGAACCGGTCTCCTTACTCAGCATTTTTGCATGACTCTAGTCATCCAATGTATCATGTGATTTATTTAGCACAAATGCACAATGTACTCACCAAAACCACTCGCTGCCGAAGCTCGGGACAGAAAACACCCCCCAGTGGATGAAGATACCGAATTTGGCCTGATCGTACCAGGCTGGCAGCGGTCGGGAGTCGATGGAGTCCCAGTTCGGTTCGTACCTGGCTCTGCTGAAGCCGACCAGAAGGGCCGATAAAAGCAGAGAAACGCTCAAAACTCCCATTTCAGACGGAAACTCCGTGGTCAGAAGGACGCGGCTTGAATGTCACACGATGAGCTTCGAGCATCATAAGATGAAACCAATGAAACAACAACCAGGAAGACGGAAAAGGGAAGAATTGCACAGAATGAAAACAATGTCTTTGATACGCTGTCACGCCGCCAACCTCCAGCCAATCAGATTTAGGAGAGCGCTCCGACCGCGTGACTTGTTAACGCATGCGCAACTTAACTTTCAGCCGGAAAAGGCTTTTGTTTTGGGTTTGAGCTTTGCGCTGTTCCCATGCTGAGGTTTATCGACTGTCACTGTCATATCTCTGCGGGGGATTTTGACAAGGTATTAATATGACACATTAAAAGATCGCACATTAATGTTTTAACTTTAGATTAAAATTTCTTCTTATCTTTGCTAGGACATAGATGGCGTGATAGAGAATTCAAAAAAGGTGACGACCCATCTTTTATAAGAAACCTTTACTACAGTTACTAATTCAAGTGTTTGCTGATTATGTGCTGTGTTATTGCCCAGGCCGGATTGTTGGCACTACTGGCTGTGGCAGAACATGCTGCGGAATTTGACAAGATCATCGCGTTGTCACAGAGGTGAGCTGAGTGTTGGCACTTTTAACCTAAGCTTTATGTTTATACTGACGTTTTCACCTATTTGTAGGTTCCCAGGTTTTATTTTCCCCTGCTTAGGAGTCCACCCTGTTCAGGCAGTTTCCCCTGAGCAGTCGAGGGCTGCTTCTGTTCAGGTAAGGTCTACAGGGTCACATACAATAACAAAATAAAACTCTGTGTCAGTACAACTATGAGCTGTATTCAATAAGAAGAGTTTTAATAACACTATAACTGTGTATGCCTTCTGTATTATATTTGTATTATAGTTATGGGATGGGTGCTTCTGTCTGTCTGCAGGATTTGGATGCTGCGCTACCTATCATAGAGAAATATAAAGACCAACTTGTGGCTATTGGGGAGGTAAAGATTTTGTCCATCTAACTTGACCAGACTTTCTGTCTTTGCTTCTTTTCTTTTGCATTCATGAACTTTGTTGACACTTTTTACGAAAGGTTGGTTTAGATTTTACACCCAGGTTTATCAGCAACGAGTGTGATAAAGAGAGCCAAAGGCAGGTCCTCATTCGTCAGGCGCATATAGCCAAAGAACTGGATCTGCCTCTGTAAGTAACACTTACAATTAAGATGATGTTAGAACATGGCAGTGACTTTCTGCTTGATCAGTATCAAAAACCATAAAATGACATTATTTTAACAAATCAACAAATCTAGGAACTGCCCCCCCCCAACACACACACTTACCCTCTTAGCCAATAGTGTTGTGTTTTTTATTTCTAGAAATGTTCATTCACGGTCAGCTGGAAGACCCACTATCCACCTCCTCAAAGAGCAAGGTACACTAAGACTGTCAGTTTACTTGTGGAATAGCCATGAACATGTACTGTATTTAAGAAGATAACTGCAGTCCCGTGAAATGCCACTAGGTGTCGATAAAGCCCTTCTTCATGCTTTTGATGGGAAGCCATCTGTTGCCATGGAGGGAGTGAAGGCTGGATATTTCTTTTCTATTCCTCCATCCATAATTCGGAGTGAACAGGTACAGCAACACGTGCTCAATTTGGTTGTTTTCACTGCTTAGTTTTGTCATGCTAAATGTTAATGAGTGTTGATGCTTTCTTTTCCACTAAGAAGCAAAAACTTGTTAAACAGTTGCCGTTGGAGAACATCTGTCTGGAGACTGATTCACCTGCGCTGGGTCCAGAGAAACAGGTAAATGCTGTTTATTAGGTTTTATTTAGCTTGTCTCCCTAAAATACAGTTTTATTGATCAACTCCTTTCTTTTCACTCCTTTTGCAGGTGAGAAACGAGCCAAAGAACATCTCTATATCTGCCGAGTACATCAGTAAAATTAAAGGAGTGTCAGTGGAAAAGGTGATGGAGGTGACGACGCAGAATGCGCTCCGACTCTTCCCAAAGCTGCAGCTGGCCATTCGGCCCTGACACGTCTGCTTATTTATTCAGATAAAAATATTGGTTAGCCGCAGCTTTATGTTGTCATTGTGATCATTGTGAATTTTTTAAAGTGTGTGGCAGAGGTTCAAGCAAGTTTAATAAAAATTATTCGTCTCCATGTATGATAATCTCAAATAAATGAAGATGAAATAATAATTTAACACACACTTTGCTTGATCCTCTTGTATATGATACATCTGAAACATCCAGAAATTCATGTGGTCATGCAGCAAGTAGAGCTGACATCAGTCACAATTATGTAAAGTCTGATTCACTGCTGTTTCAGTTTTATATTACCCATCATTTGATCCAAGCACCGCAGTGCTACAATTAAATCAGACATATTCACTGTTCCTTATAATTAGTGATTCATCATCCACTCTGTCCCAGCTGCTACAGCCAAACGCTAATAGTCCTAGGTCAGTGATAATTATATGGGTAATGCTGCCTTTAGGTGCTCCTCAGAGGTTTCTGCATTTGAGTTCTACTTATATGAAACCATTATTGAACACATTCTTCTCTTAAAGAACTTCCCACTGAGTTTTAATTTAGGCAAATTTTAAAATAAATGCTGTTGTCTTCTCAACAGGGGACAAAGGACAAATACACAGCAGCTACCAGCCGTTAAAAATCTTAAAATATATATTATTGGTATAGTTCCTCAAAATGTTAGGAAGCAGAAGTATGAGTAATGATTCAGTCTGTGTAACTCCTCTCCAGGAACTCCCTATTTATTCAAGAAAAACTTACTGCATACACTAAAAAGACTTTATACATAGTAAATGAATAGTATATGGGTGCAGCTGCAAAACGTAGTTGATATAATTTACATCATTTAGATCATTAAGGGCCGGATGAATAACAATTCACATATAAAGGTACATTTTACATCAAAAGCTCCTCTAAGCACAGCTCCTACTTTTGTCACTTTCACATCAAAAATTGTTGTGAAAAAGTATTAATCACTACTGATTTATACTGACGTGCGTGGATTTCGCAAAGCCCTTGAAGGCAGCATGTGCAGTTCAGGGCCCGCCCTGAGTGGACACGTAAGCCGCCCCGCCGCGAGCAGCGCCCGTTAGTTGACGTTAGCCGGAGCTAACGGCCGAGCTTCGCCTCATTGGCGCGTGCCTCGTCCGCCTTCGCCGCCCTGTGTGAGCTGTTTACCGCCAACGGAGCGGACTCGGAGCCGGGAGAGCGGCGGCGCGTGCTGCCGGCGGACCATGCTCGGCGCGAGCTCGCGCCACTGAGAGGACTCGTGTTGGAAAAGCATCTGTTCGGTGAGCGAGTTAAATCTCCTACTTTTTTTCCCCTCCCTTCGGTTCCTGTGACTCACGTCCGCCGCGAACTCATTCAGAGTTGGAGCTGGAAAACTTGTCGACCGACTTCGTGCCGTTTGTCACATAGTCCGACAAAGTTGGCGTGCGCGTGGGCTGCGTTGTTTTCTCTGGTCAGTTTATGAGGCGCACCTGGGCGATGCCTTCACAGTCCAACAGTAGAGTTCTGGTCAGTTAAACATGTGGTGAAATGCTTATACATTACATACATTATACATTATTATTATTTATTTTTTCTGCTCCAAAATGACCACACAGTTGATGAAACGCGTCCATTTAAGCCAGCTTTTCTGTACCTAATAAACTGGACCCTCGTGTTCGGACGGACCTCTGCGCAGGTCTGAGTGGGACGACACCATGACGGGCGACGCCGCGGTGCGGACGGGTGCGGCGTGGATGAAGCGGGCAGCGAACCGAGCCCCAGCGGGGAACCGGAGCTTCCATCGCGCCTCCAGAGCAGCGACGGTGAGTCAATCAGAGCTCCGCGCGACCAAAATGATGCGTTTTCTGCTTGGAGTCGTTGTATGTAAGCGGATGGTGACCTCTTCGTCCTCCAGGAGACGCTCCACCGGCACCAGGGAGCCTCTGTCCACACAGCTTCAGTCACGAGGGCCCGGTTCAGCACCGCTTTGACCGGGAGCGTGACCGGCCGTCACGGGTCCAGCGCCAAGAGACCCGAGTGCCACAGGGACTGGTCCCTGCAGCTCTTCTCCCCACACACCAGGTCCTTCAACCAGGACAACTCCACGGTGGGGGGTCTAACCTCAGAGGACATCGACAAAGCCAGAAACGCCAAGAAAGCGGGCGCCAAGCAGCACAAACAAGTGGTACCTGCTCCAGCGGTTCCCGCAACACGGAGGAGTGATCTGTGTGGTTCTGTCTCAGATTGTTAATGCGTTTGTTGTTGTTGTTGTTGTTGTTGTTGTTTTCTTTAGCTCAGTGAAAAAGCCAGAGAGAGGAAGGTTCCTGTCACTCGCATAGGGCGACTGGTGAATTTTGGAGGTTGGTGTGTTTCAGGACATGTTTGAGCCAGACTTTCTGGTGCTGAGTAGCCACTTGGACCCATTTATTGATTCTATAAGCACTGATTGGGGAACAGTTTACAAAACCAGGTGAAAGTTGGAGCTTGTGCACCTTTAACTGAAATGACGAAGCCTCCGTCGCCTCAGATTATTATTGTATTAATCCCAAATGGACTCTGGCATTTCTTTACTCTGTACTATTTCTGACTGGAGTTGTGCAAACAAGTTGTGAAAGTTACATTGGCAGCGCTGGAGCTTCCTCCAGAGCAGCACTATGTGGCTTGTTGTGAAGTTCATGCTAGTGAAAATGGACAGAAAGCCAGGATATCTGTGAGGATTTAACCTCTGTACCTTTTTACAAGCACCAGTGGCAACCTGTTACTTTTTCTTTGTACAATTTCCTTTGTGCGTTATTGTATTGTATTGAAATCCATTGTTTTCGCAGGCCTTGCAGTTGGACTTGGCATTGGGGCCATTGCTGAAGTGGCCAAAAAGGCCTTGAAACCTCAACATGGGGGTAAAGGAGGACTTTATGACTTCACCACCTTCACCACTTTGTCCGGTGTTGACCCAAATAACAATAACATTCTTCAATCTTTAAAAACTTATGTTTTTATGTTTCAGGTGATAAGAAAGCTGTGCTGGATTCCAGTGCTTTTCTGACCGAAGCCAACGCCGAGAGAATCGTCAGGACACTATGCAAAGTTCGAGGTGCTGCTCTCAAGCTCGGGCAGATGCTCAGCATTCAAGGTGAGCTGTTGTCAAAACGTTCAGGATTTAGCCTTCATTCATGTGATGAAGCATGATGTGATGTGATATTACATAACACACGGGCGCCGGCGCCTCACACGCCGCTGAGGATTCTTATGGACAGTAAACGCACACGCGTCGGTGTGAAAATAAAGGTCTGGCTTTCATCAGAGACCCGACAACACTGCATCATGTTTCTGATTCAGACACTGGCAAACAAAGCGGATCCCTCCACCAGCAGGCAAATGTCATCACTGAAAATAACCTCCGACCACGGAACACAATGCCATCAGCCACACTCACCAACACCAGCCAGTGTTTGTTTGATGGAAAGATACGTGAATATATTGATCGCAGAACAAAATATGCCAAAGTCCATGATACTATTATGTTCTGTCCAAATTGTTTTTGACTGATTCCAGTACATGAAGTAAGAAATGACTCCTTTAGCCTGATGGACTTTAGCAACATGTTCTACGGCCAAGTGAACTTTGATGGTTCAGATCACGTTTGTTATGAAGCTAATGTGGCGGTGGGAGTTTGTTGATGTGTGAACCTGCATGAGGGGAGCTGGTATTTATAGATTATATACTATCTACCCGTCCCTCCTCATGGTCTAAGAACACGTGCACAATAATGAGCATCAAGCAGCGATGTCTCATGGGACTGTTCTCCTCCTCCTCCCTCAGATGATGCTTTTATCAACCCTCAGTTGGCCAAAATCTTCGAGCGCGTTCGTCAGAGTGCGGACTTCATGCCCACCAAACAAATGATGGTAAGTTATTCAGAGGCCAATGACGCGACGCATCCACTAAAGCAGGGTCATACATGAGCTCTTGCTTCGTCCCTGCAGAAAGCGATCACCAGTGACCTCGGCCCGAACTGGAGGGACAAACTGGAGTACTTTGAGGAGAGGCCGTTCGCGGCGGCGTCGATCGGTCAGGTGCATTTAGCCAGACTGAAGGACGGCAGAGAAGTGGCCATGAAGATCCAGGTATAAGGAGATAAAGACAAAACACTCGCACAAACGTGATAAGCCCCAGAGCGTTTAGAGAAATCCTTTCTTTCAGTATCCTGGAGTGGCAAAGAGTATCGACAGCGACGTCAATAACATCATGACCGCTCTGAGCTTGAGCAACGCGCTGCCTGAAGGTAACGCTGCTGGAGGTATTTTATCATTCCCACGATAACGGCTGCCGCCGTGTGGAGTGCGAAACCTCATGTACTGTCAATAAATGGAGTGACGGCAGCAGCTCGGCTGTGGCGATTTCCAGCGTTTTCTGACCCCCCCACGTCCTCTTCGCAGGTCTGTTTCCTGAGCACCTCATTGAGGTCATGAGTCGGGAGCTGGCGCTGGAGTGTGATTACATACGGGAGGCCAAATGCGCCAAAAAATTCCAGTAAGTTGTTTGTGTTAGGACGTTTCACATGCATTTATCATGCGTTGGATGGTTTCATCACAGCCTTTTATTGCTGTGATCCCTACGGTCTGAAGTGGTAAAAGAAGGGATTCAGTTCAGTTTTTGTATCAACCTTTGCTGCTCACTAAGCAATTCATGCTGCCTTGTTGTTGCACAGCGTTTCCCCAGAATCCCCTCTTGATTCCACCACCGTTTTACTGGTAAATGGATGTTTGTGTTTCTGTAGGTGCCAGTATTTTGCCGTTTTCAGTCATGCTGGTTATGGTTGCTCATGCCTAGTGTTGTTGTGGGTTCATTTCAGGTACACGCAGTAGCACCTCCTTTGTGTCCTAGTGTATCAGTTGCAGGGGCAGGTTTTAGCAAAAAAAAAAAAAAAGGGGGGGGCAATCAGCCTGTACTTTTACACGCTCAGCACCAAACAGAAGATAAGCCTGATGGGCATAGTGCAGCCACTCACAGCTAAACAGCCAGAGAGGAAACCAAATCAGAGTTAAAGAGTAAATATTTGACTTAAATTAGTCGGGTAGATTAGACAAGACTATAACTAGTGTAATGAGTGAAAAACATGATAATACTGAGGGGGAGGAAATGGTCATAAAATCCAAGATTAGAGTTTAAGACTATGTTGACATTTGCAGCTTCCCCAAAGGAATTATTACATGGGTTTTGTTTATTACAGTGAAAATGTTTCATACCAAATTCAGTTCAGCTCAATCAGGGCTCTGCAGGTATCTCCTGCTCTGTTGTAGTGTTTATCAGTGCGTTTGTTTGCTTTGTGTAACGGCTTTTGTGTTGAATCTGTGTGTGTTTGCAGAGAGCATCTAAAGGATCACCCATTCTTCTACGTGCCTGATGTGATCGACGAGCTGAGCAGCCCTCACGTCCTCACCACCACACTGGTGCCTGGCTTCCCCCTGGACCAGGCCACTGACCTCCCCCAGGAACTCAGGAACGAGGTCAGTCAGTCCCCCGCACCGTTAACACCTTCACGCTGCCAAAATGCCGCTTGCATTCAAGTTCAAGGAGAGCTAAATGCAGGCGTCGAGGCTCACTGGCATTTCAGTGTCATCACACACATTCTGTTATTGTTGTTTCCATTTTTGTCTCAGATCTGCGAGCAAATCTTGATTTTATGCCTGAGGGAGCTTTTTGAGTTCAGGTACATGCAGACGGACCCAAACTGGTCCAACTTCTTCTTTGACCCACAAACTCACAAGGTCAGTGTTTCTCCAACATTTATAAACGTGTGAATGTTTGTACATTAGTTACGCCCCCTTCACACTGTTTTGTGTTCAGGTTGCTCTGCTGGACTTTGGAGCTACAAGAGGGTTTAATAAGACCTTCACAGATACATATATAGAGGTAAAGTGAAAATATGTCAGTGGAATCGTATTATTTGTACATCTGGTATCATCACCTTAACTATGGATACATTTCTTAGTTACATTAGAACAAAAAATGGTAAAATTATTTTGGTTTTCATTTATTTTCATCAGCTGTGTTTTGTCTCTGCTCAGATTATTAAGGCAGCTGCAGATCAAGACAGAGAAGGCGTCCTGCAGAAATCCAGAGACATGAAGTTTCTAACAGGATACGAGTCAAAGGTAATGAGCACATCAATGGAATTAAATAACGGTTTGCTATTATCACCAGTCATTATGATTGATGGTGCTGCTAGTTTTCACTTAAGATTGTCAAGTCCTTGAAGATGAAAACCAAATAGTTCAGATTTCTAACAATTTTTTTTTTTATTTAATGACACAACCCTTTCAAAACAAAAAAATTCTCAACAGTGAGCAGCTCTTTGTCAAACATTTGTGAACTTGGTGATTCCCTCTACTGGAGAAATAAAGCAATTACACCGAATCTAGAGTTTTCCCTTGACACCAAAGCTTGTTTTTAACTGCTGAGGTCTTGTTTTAAGGCGATGGAGAACGCCCACGTGGATGCAGTGATGATTCTCGGCGAGGCCTTCTCCTCCGAGGAGCCCTTCGACTTTGGGTCTCAGAGCACCACCGAGCGCATCCACAGACTGATCCCCGTGATGCTGAGGGAGCGACTGACGCCGCCGCCCGAGGAAACCTACTCACTCCACAGAAAGATGGGCGGCTCTTTCCTCATCTGCTCCAAACTCAAAGCCAAAATATCATGCAAGATGATGTTCCAGGAAGCCTACGACAACTACTGGAAGGACGGGCGCCCGGAGCCAAAACACTAGAGGACTGGTTTTTAAGGAGGCACCTTTATGGTATGGACAATTTAACTCGCACATTCATACATGTGGAGGTAACATTGGGCCAGAAAGTCCAGATTTGTTTTACCTTGATGTCCTGCTCATCGATGGGAACATAGATTAATGTCTGCCCATAGAGAACGACTTCTTATTTTGCCAGGACTTTAAACAAATTGTATGTCAGATATAATGTTTAACTCTTGTACTATTTCTACTGTTGAATATGACATGTACTGTACTACCTAATTATGTGACTGTCAGACTGAATGTGGAACTGTCTGAGCAGGATGTAATTTGAAATAAATTGAATCTGAATCAGCAAATGCTTATACAGATTATTTATTCTCAGTTAGTGTAGGTAGAAATGAGCAGACAGCAAACATGCGCCAAGCCACAGCCTGGCAAGAAAATAATGGATGGTTTCATAGTCTTATTAGAGTAATTGTAAACACATTCTAGCTTCATTACCTTAAGTTGACAAATGAAGACCTAACATTAATGTAACAGTGTTTCATCAAAAGGTTCACATTGTCATGCAGAATATCTCCTGGATGCCAACTGATAGTTACCTGCTCACAGAACGGCATTTAAAGCTCTATGAACTGAAATTGTCCAGTTGTGCGATGAGCTGGTCACACAGGAAGCAGCAGCCTGTGCTTGGTCCGTGTTGAGTCATGTCACAGTCCTGCAGCGCTCCACTTGGATGGTGATGCTGGAGAAGCTAAACTCAGAACGCAGGAGCTTCGTTGACTTCATGAGGACGGTGTGAGAGTCGGCGCTGTCCTCTGAGGACACAGAAGACACTTTCTTTAATGCTGTTCGACGTCTTTGGATGGTGGGCAACATATGCTTAAATTCCCTGCTTCACATCACTGGACTGGCTGCAGCAGAGATTAGCACTGTTGACTTTGCTTTTACCTGTGAGCACGTGGACGGAAAGTAAAGAGTGACTCATGTTGAGGCTCCACATGTGCAAATTGTGAACAGCCACAACTCCTCTGACGGACAGCAGCAGCTTTCTCACGGTGTTGTAGTTAATGTTCTGAGGGGTGCCTGTAACAGAAAAGGGACAATGCTGACACAAGTACACACAGTGTAATGTGTAAGTAACATCTACCTTCCATCAGTGTCCTAAAAACATCCTTCGTGATGGGAAGTGTCGTCCCAACAACCAGCACAGAGAACAGAAATGTGCAAACTGGATCTGCTATCTTGTATTCAGGCTGCAAGAAAGATTAAAACGCCAATGAAATGTCCAGTGGAGCTGCTGTGGGCCATTCTAGTTTCACATGCACTTTCAGTGTTTTCTGTAGTACTGACCCAGAAGTGAATGATGGTGGCAGCCAGCAGGACCCCAACACTCTGCAGCAGATCTCCCACCACGTGGATGAACGCCGCCTTCACGCTAGCGTTGGTGTGTCCGTGACTGTGAGTATGATTTGTAGCAAAGCCATGACCATGGGTGTGGGAAGCACCAGACTGATTCAGGATCAGGGCCATCCTAAACAAAACGAAAGGGATCCGATTTTTACAACTGGTTTAATCAAGACCTTCAATTTAGACAGTGAGCTCAGAAGACTTACAGTATGTTTACGCCCACAGCACAGCCCGAGGTGATCAACATGATGCTACTGTCTATGTCGTAGTCTCCATCAGTGATCCTCTGTATGGCCAATGAAACCAGAACTGCTGTCACGGCCCAGATGGACACGACTGACAGCAGCACGCCCAGAATCTCTGTTCAACACAACAACTGGGGGTCAAAACAGAAAAGGTATCAATAAGTATAAGTGAGTTATAAGTTTAGGTCTGAATCATGTCAGTTATTTTCCTCTCACCAGCTCGATGCCATCCAAAAGTCATGGTGTGCGTTTGAGGCTTGGATGAAATGCACAGGGAAAAGATGCTGATCAGGATGCTGCCGAAGTCTGTGAGCAGATGAGCTGCATCCGTCATGATGGCCAAACTGTGGGCAGCGTATCCTCCTGCAGCAGCCCATCAGAGGAGGAAGGTGTGCGTTATTGCAAAGACGGATTGGGAACCACAAGCAAAGTGCAGAACACGTCAACATTCCAGAGAGGGTTGAGACACTTGGGCCGCTGTCAGGTTTAAGCTCATGAGTGATGTGACTTCATAGAAAGGCATGTCTGGCCCTGTTTAAACAAGGAGGGGTGAACTTCAAATAAAGACCTGAATGTCTAAACTTAACTGTGACTTTAGTATGTTTTGTTCATTGGAGTTAGTTTGTTCTCTCCAGCCCTGACTGCACAACTTTGTTTCCCCCTAGATTTATGACGAGGTGTAGTAACTTTAACATCATCTTACCAATCAGCTCTCCGGTCATGAACACCAGGCTCACAGCACAGGCCATGAAAAGCTTCCTTCTGGCCAGACGCCTTGCTTCACTCTCAGCCCCCGACATGGTGCCGATCTCCGGACAGAGCTGCTCAGGCTGCCACAGGTCGTCCACGTTGGAAGCATAGTCACTAGACTCCGAGTCGCAGCATTTGTTCTCTGAAAGATTCATCCTGAGAGAACACAGAACTGCAAAACACTTTTCTAACATTTTATCAGCAGATTCGAGTCCATCTGTGCCAAGTCTGAGCATTTATGAAGCAGTAAGTTACTACGTACCATCTAATAGGCTCCAAATGAGTCTCAATCAGATGCTGTTTCTCTGAATCTAGTGGTGCCTCCATATTCTCTTCAGGGGATACACTTCAGATAAGACGTGTTTAACTAGTGTTAAGTGAAGGTTAAGCCGGCTGCTCTGTGTCAGAGGTGGAGCACAACAGGAGCCAATGACCAGTCACCAAGTAGAGAAATGCTGATCAGCAACAAAAAAATAAATTAAAGAAACATTACAAAACAACTTTGTCCGTTCAAATAAACTTGACCTTTAATGTAAATGCCAAACAATTTTACAGTTGTAAAAGATGGAAGAATAAAATTCATAAAAGCTTTATCAAATCATGATTCACAATATCCAGTTTCTTTTAAAAATACACCAAACATTCAAAGAAACATGAAACCGTACTCAGCAATTGAAGTTCAAGTATGATTTATGTTACATAACCAAGTCTGATTGTATAGAAGGTTGTTTGGCTGACAATAAAAGTTATCCATCATGAATCCCAAAGGAAAAAAAACATCCAGATGCTAAACATTCTGTACAAATATAACATTTGTACAAAAGCATCTGAATGAAGCACAGACCTGACAGTTCTACACCCAGTAAAACTATTATAAACATAATTTAAAGTTTTATCTTAATATATAAACTATCATAAAACCGCCCATCAAAAGCAATTATATAGGTGTGCGGATTTCACAATGTTACAGTTTCACTGTATATACAGTTAATAAGGGACCTCACACCAGAGAGACAATGGTCCTGAGACAGCTGGATCATGTCACCAATGCAAACCTTTCAAAATTATCTCAGGAAAGCGGTGAGTAAAAGGTATATTCTGTCTGTTGAAAAATTCAACTATTATTAGCACTTGTGAAAATGATCCACACCTTGTACAGGAACAGGGAACAAAAGCAACACAGGCCAGAACTACCAATTCATATCATTTGGTTTAAAATAGATGTCCTTTGTAGCATCTTAACACTGATCCTCCAACACAGTAGCCATTTACAAGTCAACAGCGCCACACATTCTGAAATATTAGCTCTGTAAAAAGTGCAACAACGACAAGCATCAAAGATGCTGCTAAGACACTACTGGAACCTACAGTTAACAGGTGTACGATCAGATCACAGATCAGGGTAACAACTTTGATCAACTGTGTCAATACACTCATCAAACACAAAGCTGAAAACCTTGAACTGTCCCTGCACCTCAGTGGTTTATTATTATTCCCTGTTACAGTCAAGAAACTACTTTGGTCTTAATCTGTAATTTTAAAAACTAGAGCTTGGAATGTAGCTGAAACTCAGAAGCAGTGTTCTTTTACCTAACCTCTATTTTCTATATTTCTGTGTGTATGTGACACCATAAGTCTCTAAGTGATGGTGTTTGATCTATGACCCATTTGTTTATCTCCAACAGCTGTAGGATTTTTAATATTGCTACATTAAAGTGCAAGTAATAATTCCAGAGATTTGGTCGGCACGTTTGTCATTTTGTCACTGTTTTATATAGATCAATAATTTTTCAACTGTTAAAAAATAAATAAAAAAAGATAGATTCATTGGCATTAATAAAAATCATCAAACATTGATATCGCTGATTTATGTAAACATTTTGTTGCTCTTAGATATTTTCCACATGAGCCACAGTTGGAGCAAGAAAAAAAAACAAAACAGAGAAAGCGTGTTTATACTCAGCCACTGACGACAGCCTGGTTTAATAACTGGTGAACCTGAAGGAGCCACAGAGACGTCACTCATTGAAGGTGCCATTGTTTGCTTGAGGCTGAATCACAATCGGCACGTTTTCCCCTGTGGAATTGAAAAACAGGTGTTTTCCATTACTACTGCAGTTTCAGTATTTCTTCAAGAAAAGCAGAAAACAAAGAGAGCCGCTGGTGGTTAATCAGCATGCACAGTAAGCATTCAGCTAACCACGGCATCATGATCCCTAACCTTTAAACATTCTGAAATTAAACTGTCAAACACTGTCAAGAAATAAAGAAGCTCTGAATTACCCAATAATATTGTAAGTGATGCTTTACTGCATTAGGAAGCAGTTGAGTAACTTACACTCAATCTAACCACTAATCTGTATTTTTGCATAGGCAACATAGGCATGCAAAGCTGAATTACAACACGAGAACCTTTACCAAGTAAAATGGTACTCAGCAACAACATCAGACACGTCTGTCACCAGCAGTGCTGAAAGCTGCCACAGCATGAAATCACCCACACACAGGTTCAAGTGCTGCCAGATGAGCCAAGCGTATGAGAACAGGTGGACAGAACCTAAAGAGGTCATACCTGTACCTGCTTTTTCAGTGGCTGCACTAGAGCTCGGCTGAACAATTATTACATGGTCTCCTGCTGTAAACAGAATTTAACAAACTGTAGGTTTCTTCTCGTGTGTTATTTCACATTGCAGGATGGCAGCACTGTCAGAATCTTTCCCTCACCTGCATCCTGCTGCCTGATCTCTGCCTCCAGGTCCTCAGGGTCTATATGATCGAAGTTCTCCTCGTCTTCAGTTTTGCACTTCCCGCAACAGAAACAGCAGCAGCAGAAACAGCAGCAGCAGGTGAAAATACTGCAGCACACCACAAGTGCCTAAACACAAAGAACAGCCCTTTAGGTAGTGTAAGGGTCAATAAAATGAAGGAATGGTCGCCAGTTTTTAAATAACAAATACACAATGTGAAAGAATCATGTGGATACTTCAGTATTACAAATTGTTTGCAGATATTTGCGCTTTGTTTAGAGTTTTATAAGCCACGTCCTGTGCCTTTCACCTTAAACCAGCACTTGGACATCAGGAAGTAGTATTTCACGCCTTCCTCCCCAAACTGATCGGCCGCGTACAGACCCATAGATCCGTACTCATCGTAGATCGGCCTTTTTTTCTCATCGCTGAGGATCGTGTTGGCACTGTTGATCTCCTTGAACTTTTCAGCAGCTTCCGGGTTGTCTGGGTTTTTATCGGGGTGATATCGCAAAGCCAATCGCCTGAACAGAAATGGGAGTTAGAATGTGCACAAATGTGTGACTGCTACAGCTGCAATACTAGTGATGAGTCAGCTGGAAACCGTGGGTTTGTGACATTTTAATGATGTAGATGATGTAAATTTCTCTTACTGCTGCTTAACATGCAAATGGCAGTCTACATTCCATTTTTTTATTCCAGACTATGACTAAAATATGAGAAGCTACATATTTGTCTACATATTTACTGAACATATTAAAAGACCAACTAACTAAAATGACCGTTATTAATCCTGTCACATTCACTTGATCATCTCTTACACACCTGTAGGCCCTTTTAATTTCCTCCGGAGAAGCTCCTTTCTCCAGGCCCAGAACTTTGTACAAACTCTCTCCAGCTCTGGACATTTTCCTCTGAGGTCTGTTTGGATTCTCCATGTCTCTAATTTTCTGGCTGTAGCATAAAAGCATAAGAAGATTTAGCAGACCTTGTGCAAAAAAAGGAGTGACTGCAATACATAAAAGTTGCGTGTGACTGGAAATTGTACCTGCTTTCACTGCACCTCGCCTTAAACCCCGCTGGGTCAAATCACGACAAACTGCTAACTGACTTAGCTAACTTTAGCAACACAGCATGAGGCGTTCATTGGTAACTAAGAAGGAATAAATTGTTTTTTGCTCGTGTCACAAAAAGTCGGACTCGTCCTCTGGTTCTTTTGGTCTATGGTCCATGGAAAATAGCTGGTCCGAACTGGATTTAAACGTCTCCCCCCATGACCGCCGACAAAAAAGTTTAGCGGAACAGCAACAGGGAAGCAGGAAGTTTGAAGTTTATTTGTGAATAAAGTTCCTGAAAAAAACGTCATCGCTTGTTTCTTAAAGAGACACCGTCGATTTATTATAGGCGCGAAATCACTGAGTCATCAGACGAAAGTTAACTTTTATAACTTTATTTAACGTTGGTGAGTAGTTGTAATTTCCACATTGGTATCAAAACAATTTCTTCAAATGTTATAACTTATTTGTCAATTATATTTCCTGCCGTTAATCTGAATCTGATAACTACATAAATATTTGGGATTTAATTTGAAAAGTGTACTGTAACTGCACTAATGACTGATACAGTATGTCTGTAAATATGAAAACATAAAAAGACTTAATAAATAAATCACAGCTCTGAATGCAGTGAAAATGAAACTTTTAACAGGTGTTAGTCGTTTATTTTATGAACAAATGTGGCAGAATAATTGAGGCATGTACTGTATAAACCATATTGTTTATGGTTTAATATTAAATATTGATGCATAAAGGTTTTACGCAGACTCACTAGGAAAGTACTGATAGGAAACATGCTGTAAATGGTGATCATCAATGTTGCACTATGAGTTGAATGCAGAAGATGCTGCACTTCGTTTGTAAGAGTAACTACAGTATCACAGTGTTTCACATCTCAGATCGCATGACATAGTGTTAAAATGCCACTTGTAAACCGTGATTTTCCAGATGCTATGGAATCACATTAAGAATGATCTTCCCCAGGTTTTTGTTGGCTTCCATGTGCCGATGAGCTTCAGCCACGTCCTCCAGGCTGAATGTGCTGTCAATCACTGGCCTCAAGCAGGCAGCCTGGTTTGAGAAACATGGCAACACTCTGACTGAGAAAGCCTTCACCAGGTCCGCTTTGTACTGTGGAAAAATGCAAAGTGGATCAGGCTGGGTTAGAAGGAATATGGCTTCATGTTTGGCAAGGAGATATGAAATGAGAAACATTTCTCACAATTACACTTTAGAAAACAATATCAGCTGGTTCATCCTGAGCTCGTGCTTCTCACCTGAAGGCTGCGAGAGCGCAGGAGGCTGGTGAGCAGGTGACCTCGCTTGAACAGAAGCTTTCCCAACAGATCTCCATCTACCGCCCTCCCACCCATGGTGCCGTACAGCACCCACCTGCCATCCAT
This sequence comes from Betta splendens, assembly GCF_900634795.4. Taxonomy (NCBI): domain Eukaryota; kingdom Metazoa; phylum Chordata; class Actinopteri; order Anabantiformes; family Osphronemidae; genus Betta; species Betta splendens. Next base: position 8,276,929 of record NC_040900.2, on the reverse strand, counting down.
GGCTAAGCAGCTCACGTTCTGCTCCCAGTTAGAGCCACCGACGCAGTCCAGAATTACATTTGCTCCCTTTCCTGAAAAAAAGGAAAAAGCTCAGGACATCAAAAAATTTGGAGGAGTTGTGAGAAAGATTAATGAAAGAATTTATGAATAAAAAAGAATGCAAGGATACTACAACCCTGACTGGGTTTTAACAGAGATGGGCCCTGCAGAACTGCAATTCACCTCCTGTGAAGCCTTGAACTGCCTGTGCAAAGTTTTCCTCGTTGTAGTTAAACCCAGCGGCAGCTCCCAGCTCCTCGGCCATCTTCAGTTTCTGCTGGCTGCCGGCAGTAACGATGGGCACGGCACCAAACAGACGAACCAGCTGAACAGCAGCCGTTCCTACTCCGCTGGCCCCAGCGTGGACCAGCACCACCTCGCCCTCCTTCACCTGAGCTGGGCCACCGGACACCAGGAATAATATTAATACTGCTGCTAAACAAGATCTCACAATTAAACAATTGCACAGTGAATCATTTACCAACAAAAACCAGTAGCTGGAAAGCAGTGAGCCAGGCCTCTGGGATTGCTGCTGCCTGGCTGAAGGTGAAGTTGGATGGAACTGGCATGAGAAGCTCCTCGGGCACAGCCACATATTCTGCGTATCCTCCTCCACCCAGCAGGGCCATCACCCTGTCCTCTGCCTTCCAGCCCTTCTTCACTCCAGGACCCAGACTCTCCACAGTGCCGGCCACCTCCAGGCCGATGACATCACTCTCACCTGGGGGGACTGGGTACAGCCCTCGCCTCTGTGGAAAACGTAAAATATGAACTGAGGCGAGATCATGATTAGGATCACTGTAATTAACTCTATCCCGTGTAAAAGGAATATTATACTCTGTACCTGTAATAAATCTGCCCTGTTGAGAGCAGTTGCATGAACCTTAATCAGAACTTCTCCATCTTTAGGTCCAGGTCTGGGAATATCTCGCAGCAGCAGGTTCTCTGGTCCTCCTGGTTTGTCTACACACACCGCTCTCATCATCGCCCACCAACTACTGTCAGGTCTATAAAAAAGATGAAATCAAACGTTTCAAAGCAAATAACACAAGATAAACAACACCAAGCTGAAAGCCACTTTATAAAAGCTCCCAATATAATAGTATTGTTAGTACAAAAAAATTTGACTAAAACAAAATCTAAAATTAGACAGAACAAAACTGCTAATAAATAAACGTGCTCGCTCTGTCTTGAAGCGCGTTACAAGGAAGTAAACGGTAGCTAAAATGTCTAGCAGGAAAAAATAAAGAAGGAGTCCTGGATCCTACACGCAGCACAAAAAGCGATTAACCAGCAAATGGTGACGATAGTAAAGTCTCTGTGGATCCGAGGGTCTGTGAAGATCTACATATACGTCCGAATAAGTAGTTACGCAACGCGCATGCGCGGTGGCGTTCACTGTACCACGCCGTACTACGACTTCAAAACTCTAAACGATTCGTTGTATGTTCGTACAAACGGAAATGGAAAATAATCAAATGCAGAGCAGAGACGCGCACGCTTTTACAGCGCAGGGAATCCAAGTGCTGCTTTAAATCCGATGTAAAATCTGCAGCTTATAAGCGCGAACACTCACCAGAATGAACGAGTTAAACTCCAGAGTTAAACTCCAGAAAGTAAATGAAGCGGAGCGCTGCTCCTCATCTGCTTGTTGTTAGTAAAGGCACGAAACTCCGCCTCGCATTTACCACAAAGAAGCAACAGTACAAAGTCCCAGTCGGTTGGTTTGAGGAGCTTTATTATAAACGAGAACATTTTGTTAATGTTTGCACATCACTTTTAATGTGCGTTGCTGTCAGACATTACTGAACAGGATTGAAGGAAGATGACTAAATAAACGAACACTTTTACACCAGATTTTTTTTATGTAAGCAATTATATCTGGGGTTTGCTTTGAAGACATCTTGAAATTTAATCTCTTGCCGTGTCAGTGCATGATTACAAGTGGTTGGCACAAACACAATAGACTATTATGTTACACATGAAAAGACAAGCATAGCAGCAAACACTTGAGCATAACAGCACTCTGGGGGCGATGAACACAGAACAGGTTAGAAAAAAGGTGTTTATTATTATAATTTAATAACAAAATAGTTCAACAGAAAAACCGGCGTGTCTCTCAGCCTAGTTCCTACAAATGGAGGCAGTCTACAGAAGAGCAGTGAAGCCGAGGGCCCTGCGAGTGTTGAACCAGAAGGAGGACAGAGATTTCAAGCATAGAATGGACACGCTGGACAAACAGTTCAGGTACACGCAGAAGATGCTGAAACAAAGGCGGGACTCGCTGATAAAAGAACACAGAAAAATGGCGGTAGTAAAAGTCTGCGAACCCAAAGCTACGGTGAACATTGCTATGAAAGAAATAGATCAACATGCGAGTGCCGTGACGCACGTCAGAGCAATTCACACATCTGATGGAAGAGGACTGCGTTTTAGCAGGGGCTCTGAACCGGTGGAGCAGAGGCGGTCGACATCAGCACCAGCGCTGCCTGGTGACGCTGCCAATTCAGTCAGACACAGAAGAAACATGCAGAGCAGCCTGTCACTAATGCAGATGAAAAATATCGCAACCATCGACTCGATATCAGAAAAGGAACGAGTGAGGCAAGAGCAGAAAGCCCGAGAGGAAATGGAGAGGATGAGACAGCTTCAGAGAGAGACTTTACACAAGAGGGTGACAGCGTTTATAGAGAGTCTGAAAGACAAAGACAACATGAGAACACAGGTGGAACCTCAATAAAAAGGAAGCTGGATTTTTTCTGCTTGCAGTTTAATAATTCTACACACAAAAAAAAATAATTCAGTGTTTAAATTAGCGTTAATATGTACATTGTCCTATATTTTTCCTGTCATTTTTGAAATGTAAGCTTCTGAATCGTTTACATAATACTACCAATAGTTTTCATGGTTGTCAAGGCTTTGTGCAAAGGAGTGTCCTTCAGCAGGCTGCAATGTTTCTTCCAATCAGGGGAATTAAGAAGTTCTTTGTCTGCAAAAATATGATGTAAGTAATTGATGTAAGTAAAGGTCTTGCGTGATTAAGAGCTATAGCTCTTTTGTTATAGTATAAGAACCACTGAAATGTAACATATTCTGGATTATGTTGGTACACGCACAGTACACACGTGTGGCTGTGACACTGGAACATTGCCTACTATACCTTCAGATTCGAAGCGGGCATTTGTGGGAAGACATCTGGTTTGGTCAGTGTAGTCTAGCGTGCAAAGAACAGCAGTCTTCTGTCTCGGCACAGTGAGCATCAGCACCAATATTGAACACAAAACATTGCTCTCCATCACTTCTATGGACTTGTGATTCTCCTGTACAGAACAAAACAGGATGAGAGAAAATACAGGCTCAGGATCACATATTATAATATTATCTGGGGTAATAATGTGCAGAAATTATGATAATTCAATTTACCTTGACAAGTTTCAACTGTTGCTTGCGACCAGCGAAGGCGTTAAGATGCTGGCTGAGAAGGTGCAGAAAAGGCTTAATGTTTGCCTCCATGTTGCTCTGCTCAGCCAGCTGGTTCAGGGGAATGAATGGGGGAATGTTATGGCGCCTTATCCTCAGCTTTGGTTTTAGGTCCAGCTCCAGGTTGTATGTGTCTAAATAGACGCCCTCGTAGGCTGTTGCCAGAGACACACACATTCCTTTGCCTTGAGATGTCTTTATGACATCGTACCCACCTAGTGTCAGCAAAGAGAAGGTGAAAAGGGAGATTATAACAGACCAAACTAACCCGTTACTGTCCAATAACTATATGACACAACATGATATGGTTGTCCTTACCGATGAGGTGGTGAGCATCCAGAAGGTCTCTCAGGTGTGAGTGCCGGGCCATCAGCCGCAGAAGTTGTGAGTTCTCAGAGTCTTCATCCATTTCCTCCTCTTCTTCATTTGAGTGTTTGTTCATAGACTTCCGCAGTTTTTGAAGATTCTGTAGCAGGACGATGTAACAAGCACCAAACAAATGTACCAGCACACACTTAAAGATGCAGCAGATTGCAAGAGATTGATCATCTAGTCATTAAAATGTGTATAGACATACATAGATTCATGATACTGCTGCCACATCACCATCATCATCCCACCTGCTGAATCTGTATCTGCGCCTTCAGTTGATCTCTCTGCTTCACCAGTGCTGCAGCTTTAGCCTTTAGCTCCGCAACGCGACCAGGCTGCTGTGCTTCACATTTGCGGCTTCTTGTCACAACCTCCAGGTGACTCAGGTGACTCAAAACACCTTCGGATGAAAACATTCCCGTTTACCTTCTAACAAATGACACGGAAGCTGTCGATCTGCTTTGGCTGCGTTAACGTCACTTTAGCTCGTCTCCGGGGGCTACACAGCGTTAAGCTAGCGGCTACCGTTTCGGTGAGCTAACTGATTAGCTTTCGGTTGAGTTACCTTTAGAAGAAGCTCCCTCCATGTTTCGCACGTTGTTTTTTTTATTTTTGAGTAAAATAATCTAGCATCTCGGCGTACTAACGTCTGCAACCCTATGGTGTATTTTGAGTTTGGCGGGTTTTGCGTCATTACGTCGCACGCCACAGCGTGGACCCCGGAAGTGAACGCAAAAACATTTCATGCAGGTCCACATGGAGCACGGCCAGGATTAGCCAGATGGTAGGTTCATTTAATACTTTGTACATACAGCAGGGGCGACAGAACAGCAATAGTTGACCGGGGGTGAACTGCGTAGTAGTTGTTTTTAGCCATAGACGTGTTTAAACAAGTTGCTTTTAAACTGGCGCAGCGCACTTGAACATGAGTCAGGGAGTGTCACCCATGGTCACAGTGACAGTGCTGGCGCATGAAGGTAAGTCCGCTTTAAGGTGGTTCATCATTTTATTGTTTTGTTTTTATCTTCAGCACATAATAGCAAATAATAGTGTCCAAAATATTAATATAATAAAATTAAAAATATATATTTTTTAAGGTTTATTGGGAGCAGTAAGAAGCTACATTCAACTTCAGACCACTATTAGTTATTTATAACTTATAAAGCGGCCGTGTATGCGGGTGAAGCGAGCTAGTGTTTATTATGTAATTCATAGTGGCCTCTGGTCTTGATAAGACTTTATTGATATTCAAGGGAGAAACTTTGTCACAGGTAAGGAGGAAGACAAATGAACTAGATTAAAAACAGTAAGACGTCATGCAAATAATGCAATATTCCCAGAAAGATGAAAACATTAGTTAAACATTAGATTAACATCTGACATTATTCATAGCGCAAGCAGGAGAGATGGTACTTATCCTTGTCCATGTCATCTACACCCCCTTGTTCCAGTCTAACAGGTTTCTACTCTAATCAGCATGTTTAGTCTGATGGCATGTTTTCTCTGAGGATGTTAACCGACCTTGGGGTATTTACAGTAGAGTTTATTCCCATTCCATATGTTTAATATAGAGATACCTGAGAAAATATAAAGTTAATAAACAACTTAAAACATTTAAAAGCTTGACTCTTTAATAATAATTAACCTACAGATTGTTTTACTAAATTCCTTCACATTCTCCTATGAACGTTAGACAGTAGAAAACAGAACTAACAGTAATTTTATTTTTACAAAGCTGGGGATTATACTGTGTTGTATGTTTTAAAATTCTTTTCACAAGAAGAAGACAATGATCAGCAGCATGTAAGAAGCTGAAACTAGCAAATATTTGGCATTTTTGCTTGAACACATGAGTAAATTACCAACTAGTTTTCTGCTGAGCAGCTAACTGAGTAATCAACTCACTGTTCGAGCTGTAATTGCTACTGCGTGTCTGTATCTACAACTGGATAACTTCAACATTTTAATGCGTTGGTAACACTGTTATCTAATATTTTAAGCAAAGGTGGATTATAAGAATTATACAGTGCACAGTCAGTGCTTGATGCTACAGTTGGTACATGTGACCTTGAATTCCTCAGCCTGGTTCTGGCCATTGTTGTTTTGGTGCAGTATCCACTCAATGGCAGCAGGGGGCGCTTTCAAGCTATCTCGACTTTTAATGCCCCATTCCCAATGGCACAGTTACTATATCTGGATCAGCAGAAGTAGGGGAAAGTTTACCCAGAGCTGCCGTGGCCTCGGTTTGTCCTGAAACAGTCTGGAACTCGTGCCACCTGACAATGATTCTGTGCAGCAAACAGTCCAGATTAGGTGAACTATCAGCCTGGGAAGGATGGCTAAACCAGATCAGAGGAACCCCAGGTGTGTGGGTTCTTCACCAATCAATTATTTATTAATTTGTCAGAAAAAAATATTCAGCAGTGAAACTCATAATTCATTGTTTTGAAGGATTAAAAACAGATCTTTAGATGCCATCATAATAAAACTAGTATTAATGAAGGTGCTTGGAGCTTTATCCAGAATTACTGAGCTAACCAGGAAAATATGCTGGCAGCTTTACAGAGCAAAGGGGTCTCTTTGAGCCTGAGACGGAACCCGGGGTGTTGAGCATGCTTGTGTACACAAACACGCCGATATTTAATCCGTGTTTTACTTCCCTCAAGGCTGCTGGAATCCTCTGACTGATGGGTGTGGACGACGATGTTCCCCATCCGTGTGAGCGTGTTACTTCAGGAGAAGCGGACCTGCAGCCAGTAGCCGATCACAATGGACCCGTCCGACCAGAAGCACTTCACGGTCGTAGACTACGTGATATTTGCCGTGTTGCTCGGCGCCTCCATGTGCATCGGCCTGTACTATGCTCTCTCTGGCGGGCGTCAGCGCACCACACAGGAGTTCTTGATGGCCGACAGGAGCATGAGCTGTCTTCCCGTGTCCCTGTCGCTCATCGCGTCATTCCAGTCCGCTGTGGCAATCATTGGGGTGCCGGCAGAAATCTACAGTCACGGTACTCAGTACTGGTTCATCGGCTGTGCCTACGCTTTGGGCCTCTTCATTCCAGCTCACGTCTTTATTCCAGTGTTGTACAGACTGCAGCTCTCCAGCGCTTACCAGGTACGCTGAAACGGTTTCCAGTTGTATTAGACCTAAATAATGCACTTGTCAGTTCTTCTAACCTTAAGTTTTGTGTTTGTGTAAAAGTATCTTGAGCTGCGCTTCAGCAAAGCAGTGCGCACCTGTGGAACTGTGACCTTTATCTTTCAGACGGTGGGTTCAACACTTCACATGATAAGAAGGAATGTACGAGTCTAAATCTTTGGTTTTAATAGTAATAATCGCAGGACATTCACAGAGTCAATACTAGTGTAGCACCAGTACCTTTGTGCTAAACTAACTAGTTGGTTTCACATTCAAATGTATTAAACATGTATAAACGTGACATAAATCTTATCATTCTACTCAATTAAATCCACATGTTTTCAATAAATTAAGAGTACTCATAAGGTCATTATCCAATTTTCCTATTTATATGTAAAAAAAAAAATATTTATTAAAGTTTCTTTTCTCTGATTTGTCTTTTCATTACTTGGCTGCAGGTTGTTTATATGGGGATTTGTGTGTATACGCCTGCCTTTGCACTTAATGCAGGTACAAAAATGATGTGTGTACATATATTTAAAAAAATTAACTGACTGAGTAAATGTGACTAAATGTTTTATTGCCTTTTTCCTAAGTTACTGGATTTGAATTATGGGGAGCAGTTTTGGCAACTGGACTAGTTTGCACATTGTACACAACACTGGTGAGTTGAGTGATTCTAAATCACAGAATAATGGGTTAGGGTTATTATGAAAGAAACTTTGAATTAGTGACTATGTTTTAGGAAGCATTTTTGGTTATAATGAAGCAGGATTTTTTTATTGCCATCTGTTCCATTAGAGGCCTCACATGTCTCTGTTCCTCACAGGGAGGTTTAAAGGCTGTGATCTGGACAGACGTCTTTCAGACTCTGGTGATGTTTGCTGGACAGCTGGCTGTGATTGTGGTGGGAGTTTATCGGACCGGAGGAGTCTCTGAAGTTTGGACGAAGGTCTGGGAGGGAAATCGCATCTCAGGTCTTGAGTAAGAAGAAGTTTGTTTTGTAGAAGGAAACCTGCCAATGGAAATAACAGGCACTAAAGTTACTAATACTTCCAGTGCATGTTCCGTAGTCGACCAAGAAACCTGCCGTGAATCATGCTTTTTTTTTTAAATCCACTGTTGGTTGTCAGTTGTTGCATGTTTGAAGGTACTTTCTGACATGTGTTCAGCCTAAATCCCGATCCGACTGAGAGACACACCTTCTGGACCCTGGCGGTGGGTGGCGTCTTCCTCATGCTGTCTCTGTACGGCGTCAACCAGGCTCAGGTCCAGCGGTATCTCAGCGCGCGCACAGAGAAAGAGGCTGTCAGGTACACAGGATACATACTGTACAAGATACATAGTAATATACAAATACTTTCAGAGAGTGGCACACGCATACAGACCCACATTTAAATGTCAACTATCTCTAAATGTAAATGGCTGCCCCATCCCATCGTTCAGGTGAGGTCACTCCTCTGTGCAGGTCCTGCTACATGGCATTCCCCTCCCTGCAGCTGGCTCTGGCTCTGAGCTGTGTGATGGGGTTGGTCATGTTTGCACGTTACTGCGGCGACGACCTCACTGACAAACTGGGCTCCTCTTCAAGGGATGCAGTGAGTTTCACTGTGTTATTCATTATCAACAGAGTTGTCTACTTTATGTTTAGAGGAGATGATTTTTTTTTTTTTTGCTTCCTTGATCTCGGGATCGTGGCCTAAAAGATAACATCATGTTTTTGTGGCCTTATGTAAACCAACCAGACCAAATGGACATTGACACTAGAGGAGCAGCAGAGTATTTGCCTGTTTGATAAAGCTGTTCACCATGTCTGTGCCACCGCTGCGCTATCACTGGGCCTTAGTTTTGTAGATTTTATTTGTTTGTGGTTATTATATGTATGCAAACTACACTAAAGGTTCCAGGAAATTTGTATGTGTTTTTTTTTTTTTTATTCTTTACAGATGGTGATATACTTTGTGATGGACATGCTGCAAGGTCTGCCTGGACTTCCCGGACTCTTTGTTGCATGCTTATTTAGCGCAGCGCTCAGGTACAAGTCAACACACAAGGGAATTCACAGTTACAAAACCGTATTATCCTAATGTGAAGGATGAATAATCTTTAATACATGCATTCACTCTTAGGGTTATAAATATGTGGAGTGTTGCACCAAACAGTGAACTTGCACATTTCATGTATTTATTGCTTTATGTCTTTTAAACTCTGTTTTATTGTTTCTTTTCCTTCTCAGCACCATCTCCTCTGCTTTTAACTCTTTGGCCACCGTGACCATGGAAGACCTCATCAAACCACACTTTCCTGCCATGTCTGAGGCAAGAGCTACTCTGCTCTCCAAAGTTTTAGGTAAAGCCTCAACAAGAAGCTTTGAAGTCATCTGTGAATGCTGCACGTGACACAACTGTTCTCAAGTGTCGACCTGTTACTTTTCTGATGAAGCTATGTCCTATGGGCTGCTGTGTCTGGCCATGGCTTACCTCACTCACCTCATGGGAGATTCAGTTCTACAGGTAGGAAGGTTTTATTAGCAAATCTAGCCTTTCTCACTAGGTTTCAACATGCTTCTGTTTCTGTATGTTTGAATTCCAGGTAGCTTTAAAAATATTTGGGATGGTTGGCGGTCCAATTCTTGGTCTGTTCTGTCTCGGGATGTTCTTCCCTTGGGCCAACTCGATCGTAAGTTAAACCTCATCAGTGACATTGATTGTTTAGGTAATAATGCACTATGTATTATATTTTGCCAGAAATTGAATAAAAAAAGAAACCAAATGTCTCTTCAGAAACTAAAACGCTGTATTTGAAGCTATGCTTTCTGTCATACAGATTAGTGAATGCTTTGTGTGTTTTACCAGGGAGCAGTGGTGGGTCTGGGGGCAGGTCTGGCCACATCTTTCTGGATCGGTATCGGGAGCATCGCTACTCATAGCTCCGGGACGCGGCCGCTGCCTTCCAACTGCATCCCCGTCCTCTTGACGAACAGCGCCACAGCGGCCATTCAGTCCGCACTCAGGAACACAACCCTGAGGTGTGAGGCTCATGCAGCACAGCATGTTCCTGCTGTGATCGTCTCACAAGCTAATCACCATGTTGGTTCTTTCAGCCACCCATCAGCACTGAAGAGGTTTTACTCTTTGTCCTACATGTGGTACAGTGCGTTCAACAGCTTCACAGTCATTATCATTGGCCTGATCATCAGCTTTGTCACAGGTAGGAAGGGTCCGAGTGTCTATACGTTCCTCACAACCTTTCTTGAGCCTTTAAATTGTTACATTTATTTTTCTACTTAGGCCCCATGAAAGAAGAAGATGTGACACCAGGCACAGTCTATCCCTTGGTAGGGAAGCTGCTTTGTTTTTTACCTGAGCACCTAAAAAAGAAGCTCTGCTGTGTGACTCCTCTGGGACAGACGGTATTTAAAAGTCACTCAATAAATGATTTGTTCAGTGGAAAGAATATATATATTTCTGTTAAAATGAAACAACTTCTAGAAACATGCTGCAGATGCAATAACACTACGGTTGTATGATTTATTTCACAAGCTCTATTTTTAGCTTACATCTGTAGTGAAATGAACAGATACATTATATTAACTGAAATAGGAAAAATCTGAGTGTAGTCTGTAGTTCTGGACTCGAATAACTAATCGTTTGAGCTCAACACTGAGCCCTTCAGTCTCATCTGTCTTTGACCATTCATCTTCTTTTGTTGTAATAGCTCTCATCACAACAAAGTCAGCCTCCAGAGCAGAAAGAAATCAGTGGATGGGGCCTCCAACAAGACAGGGGAGCATCGCCGGGTGAGATGGAGAGTTTTCTTCCTGACGGTCACACAAGACTTGTAGAACATGAAACAACCGTGTAAAGTCTTGACCTGTATGACTGAACACATCTTTATCAAAGCCCTTTGAACAGAACAGTTGTTGTTTTTTACTTTGTTAAACTTGTGATCATCAATTTAATTTAAAAGCGAGGTGGAAGCTAAACTCACTTGTTTGGTTAACACTATGTTACACATGCAGTATTTGATCCTCATGGCCACAGATTCACTTTCACTGTGAAGTTAAAACCAATCACAATGTACCTGACTACCTGATGATGCTTACTACTGGATACATCATACTGTATGAACACTTGTAAGGAGTAATGCAGCAGACCTTAGAGCTGCTTTAAAAATGTTTTGATATGTTTTTTTTATTTAATTAAAATGAATACAATTTTGTACTTTTAAAATTTTTTTTTCTAGAAGCATCTGTAACTTTGTAAGATCATGTTGCTCTCATCAATCTATAAAACTGAATGTTTTTTGAACTTTTTTTTCAAAACCCAGCCTGGCTTTTCATTTCTTACTCCTGTGTGTGCATGCAGGCAAAAACTCAAGCTAAAAAAAAAAAGAAAACGAAAAAAAAACAAATTATATAAGAAATTATGTAATAACAAATTCATGAATATTCTTTTGTGACAACACTGCGGGACGTTTTCAGTTGCAGGACCATAAATCATGCAGCAAACCTGCTATGTAAATTTAAGCCTGCTATTTGTAACCTTGCAGGACCACAAGCTTCAGGGAGGCCAGGTACAGTACACCTGCTTTGTTCTGTGTGTGGGGGTGAATTGCAAGAAACAAGTTATCAACACATGAATTACATAAGCACAAGTTTTGCCCAAATACGTTGCTAAAGGAATAATACACAGATGAATGTGAACGTATGATCTGTTGAGGTCACAGTTGTGTCATGCTCTGTGCCTGTGCTCTACTTCCTGGTTTTTGTTGATCCTGCAGCACACTTTTCTATTGCTGCTTGTCTCTGCTATAATCTGATGTATTTCGTGATCTAAATAACTGTTGATGTGATCACATCATGGTCAGCGGGTTCTCTCAACATCCATCCTCTTGGTGCTAATGATAAGCCAAATGAAAGCAGCACGTAACCTAGAAACAAGTGGAACAGCTTGGTTTGGTTTGCATTTTCCCTTCCACATGAATTAGCAGTGACACTGGGTCCACTTATGTGCAGGCAGCCTTGGAATGTGCAGCAATGCATTATGTGCATGCAATGCATTAATGCAGTAGATATACAGACCTCATTCACACTCTGGTTTTATAGCTTGACAGGCCAGTGTCACAGCAGAAACACAGGTAACGTGCTCTAGTCCCTGTTTTTGAAAGTCAAATCAGGCCCACACAACGGTCTATTTACTTTGCCAGCCATCATTTTCTGGACCTTCTGGGAACATTGACCCTGTGTTTTACATTTCCTTATAGGCTGCAGCAGCAGCAACAGCTCCATCACTGCGCTGCTGTTACTTGTAGGCTCAGACGGATACAAAGGAGACATTGCCGTCAAGATTCAGTCATAAAGGACATGGAAAACAGGTTGAGTGATCTTCTTTAATACATGTAACGTTACTTCAATTTATAATTACATACGGAGCAAAGTCTGTAGGATTTGGTAGTTTTAAGGCCCGTGCTAAATGAGTATAAAGTAATCATAAAGATAAAAATTACTGTTTGGCCTAAAGTTATATTAATGCTTTCAATTTAAGGAGTTTAGTGCAATTAAATATAAAGAGAGCTTTTAAAACCACTTATGAGGCAGTCTAATACAAGTTGAGTCATTATTTTGGATAGTGCTGGTTCCTGAATCATGAGTGTGAAACAATTTTTATTTTCCAATTGCAGAATCAGAATGCAGATGTTCATAGCTGTTTATATCCTCAGCATGAACATGTTTCAGGTTAGTCACTAACATAAAATGAAATTACCAGGATCACATAACCTTAAATTGCATTAAATGCTTTTTCTTTTACCTTTACAGGCCACTGGAGGTAAGAGTCAGCGGTATGATTTTCAAAATAAGACAGTTTTTATTGTATAATGGTCTTAACACATACGTTGTCATGCCTGTGTTAATTTTTCAGACAACTCAACACAAATGATTTATTTCAAACTCACAATAGAGAAAAGTGCACATGCAAAAGTAACTAATGTTCTGACATCTTTCGGGACGAATCTTTGGACCATTAGCAACGTCACAGAGACAACAAGTGAGATATTATTGAAAATAGTGAACGTTGTCACAGATTTGCGTTGAAATAACTGATCTTAAAGTTGTCTTTTTTTAATCAGACTGTGAAGCCAATTCGTGTTACTGCATGAAAGGCTACAAGTGGAACGATACAGTTTGTCAGACCCAGAATTGTTGTGGGAACTCCACCTGCACCTTCACAAGTCCAGCTCACTGTGTCTCAGTATCCACAAGTAAATAGCGTCTACAGTATGCTGCTTGCTAATCTGCATGGCTCCTTCAGTGTGTGCTGCACCCGAATGCAGTGACCCTGGAACGTGACAGCTGCTTCTTCTTCACAGTTAAGATTCAAGGTTCAGTTCATTTGGACCCACAGACATTTGGAGGCTGTCTGGCAACGAAAACCAATGACCTATATATAAAGTGTAATGAAAACGTGACAGTCAAGGTAGAACTAAATGTTTCACTTTATCAGAATATTATAAAACATATCCTATAATATACAGTAACATGTAAAAATGTTTCCTTTCAGATGAAGACAACATTCAGCACTATAAATGGATTTGAAGCCTTGACCATTCAAAATTATACGTAATGATTTTCTTATTGAATAAATCATTTTAATATGCCACTGTACTTTTTAATTATATGCAGTTTTAATTTGTGATTTTAAGTCTTAGAATCCAATGTTTTTTTTTCCTGCAGTGTTGGAAGCGTCATCGCAAATTTTCAAATGGTCTTTGTTTCAAGTGTCACTTCACAAGATCTGATTACTAAATCACAAGCGGTGATTGCTTCTCTGGGTGCCTCGATGATTTTGGAGACTACAGGTACATGTAGTATAAAGGAGGGTGGGATACGTTTGTTGCCTGGTGATTATAGTTGTTTTTATTGATTAATGCAGCAAATTGAATATGGATGGAGACACACAGAGAAATACTGCAGGTTCTAAAATTCTTGATGTGAATTTACTTGATATGAGAAACGTATTTGTAGTTGTCATAGAGGTAGCATGTATAAATCTGTAAACAAAAGTAATTCATAGGATATTATGAATGTTGTTTCAAAGTATATCATTCAGATCCTTTTTCACAAAGGAAAAACGCTGAATAACAACAAAGTCTTACTGTTTAAGGTGAAGTTATGGTCTGTAAATATTCCTGCTATATTTCCCCCACAGGTGTTGTTCAGATACACATGCCACCCAACCCTGTGAAATACGACAGTAATGACACTGTCAGCTGCACATCACAAGATGACCTGGGAACCGATCCAATATGGACGCTGCAGCAGCCGGGTGGTGTAAATACCATATATAATGGTACACAGGCAACTGTGATATTAGGTCACAGGGAAACAACAGTTAGTCTCAACGATATCACCGAACTCTGGCATGGTAGGTTACAATGAGCCACCAGTGATGGAAACTTTTAACTACAATTATGGATTATCATTATCAATAATATTGTTAAAATCTGAATTGGAATTATAAGACTTTGACTTTAAAACATGATTAATCTGCAGTGGAATCCTGAACATCATCAGCCACTCTAACGCTACAGTTCCTTTCTGGCCAACAGGGCCTTCTATCAGTTTTTGCCAGTTGCTTTAGTTGAATAATATAGTTGAAGAAAGAAACTGGAGAGCAAATGAAAGCTTGTGTACAATGGTTTAATGGGATTGTCCGTTTTTTTCACAGTGTGAAATTCACACGCCTGTAGATGTTTTTCATAGTCGTCGCCGCTGGTCTCTTTGTGTTTTAGGGACGTACAAGTGTGCCTACATCATCAACAATGGCAGTCTGATCATTACTCACCAAGCCAACGGTTTAATGGACGTAGCTGTGGTTCCTGACATCAGCATCACTATAAACCCACAATTTCCAAGGTGCAAGGACAGTTTGAGTTTACTGCCAGTACAAATTAATTGTCAGGCGGCACAAATTGGTTATACTTACAATGTGTCGTGGACATCAGACATCACATCTGCATTAACCCCAGTTACACAGAGTAAGTATAGCATGAAGTTCAGCCAATAAATGTAAGTGATTGTGCAAAGTTCTTTTGAAAGTAAATGATGTGCTCCTATATTTATTGCAGGTCCTGGAAGCAATGTTTATTCAGTTAGTACCTTTGTCAGCTGTGGCTCCTTAATAAATCAAACTGTAACATGCATTTTTACAAACAAATTTAATCAATCAAAGAATGCAA
This sequence comes from Betta splendens, assembly GCF_900634795.4. Taxonomy (NCBI): domain Eukaryota; kingdom Metazoa; phylum Chordata; class Actinopteri; order Anabantiformes; family Osphronemidae; genus Betta; species Betta splendens. The sequence continues at coordinate 8,261,659 of NC_040900.2, read as the reverse complement.
CAATTACTGTTGATAACGTCATCATACAAGGTATGTTTTTATATTTCACCAGACTTCTGATTAATGTATACCTTAGTTTACATGACATCAATTTAATGATTAAAACAATGCAACATTCCAGAAAAGTTAAAACAGAATCAGAACATTAAAAGAGCTGCACATAATGGATGTAGGTGCAAGTAGAAGTAAGATATGTGCAATTTCCACATTCACAACTACAAACGAACTGAAGCTACTAAAACACAAACTGTAACAACCTTTTATATTTAAACTGAACAAACCTAAGGTAAATGTACATGGCCCACCTGATAAATATTCTATTGTATATTAATGCTATACTTCTCTTTTTCAAAACAGTTACTGATCAGTACTGTGCATCAGATGGTGTCTGGCCAGACGCCAAAGTTAACTATATTGCAGTGTTGCCGTGCCCGAATGCAGCTGGACAACAACAAAGGCAATGTGCAATGTAGGGCTTCAACCAAACCACTGATGCTCAACACATCCATGTTTTTGTTGTTGTTTGTGGTGCAGTAATTGTCTAATCTGTTAATCCACTAGTGGTTCTACAGGTGGAGTGTGGGGCAAGACGACTTCGCAGTGTGTGCTACAGGATCTGTACGCGGTGCTGCAAAAATCATTGGTAAGCCCAACTTATTAGACTGAAGATGAAAAAAGAAAATTCATTTCAATTAAAAATTCATACAACTTAAAATAAGCAGCAGCAACATCACAAAACCTGATCATTCTGACATGACTTTTTCTCTGTCACAGATTGTGGACATCGGACTTGGCTTATTGGAAAAAAATGGTGCAATAGTGTTTTCTGAGCTTCAGCGCTCCACTAATAACTCAGCGCTCATCGACAGTGCTTCCAACATAAACGCAACTGTTGAAGTTCTCTCAAATATGCAAAATAAGTTGAAAACTATGCAGAACAGTTCAGCAGTGAGTGTGAGTACATAACGTTTTATTTGCTGTTACTGGTTTAATGTGAGAAATCAGTTTAAACAGTTAAAACTGGCCTCTTTCTTTTTTCAGGATTTTTTATCATCATCTAGCAATATACTGAACACAACTGAAGGTTCTTGGAAAAATAACAACGGCAATACCGAGGATAATACTACACTGGCTGAGAGATACCTGGAGTCGGTTGAGGAGCTAATTAAGAAAACAACTTTTGCAATTAATCAAACTACGCCAAATGTAGTGGTTAACACGTGTAATGAAAGCAACTGTCGAAACAGTGTTTTCAATGTCAGCGTCACTCTTGGGGATTCTTACAATGGGAACGTAACAACAACTGGATTCCAAAAGCTGCACAACCTTTTGCCATCTCCTTCCAATGCCAAACCAAACAGCATAGTTGTGTCAACCACTACTGGAACCCAACTGCCTAGTTCAGTTGAGATTACAATCGACTTTGTTTTGATCAGTCCTAGGCCCCGCAATGTTCTGATCAAGTGTGTTGCGTGGAACAACAACACTGGGCAGTGGTCCCCTGATGGTTGTAGGTGGCAGGGTGCCAGCTCTCCAGGGCTCTGCGTTTGCCAACATTTGTCCTCATTTGCCATTCTAATGTCAAAGGAGCCAATTGAGATCGATGGAGCGTCACAGATAACCTACGCCGGCCTGGGTGTATCAGTCATATGCCTCCTCATTAGTCTCATGATAGAAATAACTGTCTGGAGCACAGTGGTTAAAACGAATACTTTATACTTACGCCACACGGCCCATTTCAACATCTCCCTGTGTTTGCTCATTGCAGATTGCTGCTTTTTAGCATCGTCCATAAATCAGATTCCAGCTATCTGGTGTCAGATCTTCACAGTGCTGAAGCATTTCTGCTACCTGGCCATGTTCTTTTGGATGCTGTGTCTGAGCATCACTCTCCTTCATCAAGCTGTTTACTTGTTCCATAACGTGAGCAAAACAAGCTATCTGAGGTTCTCGTTAGTCCTGGGGTACGCGTGTCCTTTTCTTATTGTTTTCATCACGTTCATCATCAACGACACCGGTGCCGAGGGCTCCTACTACTCCAGCGACGGCTGCTGGCTGGTTTATAAAGGACTTCTACAAGGGTCTATCTACACATTCATCATACCAGTTGGTATAATTATTTTCATCAACACGTTTTCCATGCTGGTGGTGATCATGAAGCTTCTGGACCACCCAAAGAGCACCGACAAATCTTGTGACAAAGAAAAAAATGCAGCCAAGACTGTCATGAGAACTGTTATTCTCCTGACACCGATCTTTGGTGTCACTTGGATTTTAGGATTTGTTGTGATGATTCTCGACCTCACAACTGGACCCATAGCCTTCGCGGTCAACTATGCCTTTATCCTGCTGAATGCATTCCAGGTACGGTCAATATAATCCTCAACCAAACCTGGTGAATGCATTTGTTGCTCAGTAATATGTGTCTTTGGGTTTGCAGGGATTTTTCATACTGTTAACCACGTGCATTGGAGACAGAATGGTAAGAAAGATTTAAATGCCAGCCTTCATCATAATGTGAAATTTCTCTGTATTCAGCTCTGGCACGAATTAATGCAATGTCAAAATATAGTGTATTAAAAATATAACGGAAGGAAAATATCTATATCAAATTTTGACAGGTTCGTGAAACAGTGCTCAGTCGTTTCAGAAAAAAAGTAAGTGCCCTAAAACTGGACTTACTCATTTGTAAACCACTGGCTAAGTACTGCTGATTAATTTTGTCCACTTCCTGCTCTGCAGGCTCCAGCATCCTTCAGCGAGAGCACCACAAAGATGGACTCCTCTTTGAAGAAGTGAAAATTACTCTGAAGTTACAACAGTCTTTCCTTTCGCTGCTTAAGTCTCTAATTCAACTCTGCAGTTTGTTGTTTAATCACACACTAGTTTTTATTAGGAACATCTGAGCTGTATTGTTTTTTTATGCTTTAAAATATATTAATCAGTTCAGTTGCAGATAATTCTACCTAATACCTTGAAATGCAATGTTGAGTTGGTCTATGTTTTATTGCCTTCTGCTTGACTCTCTTTGCTGTGCCCTGTCCACTCCTCGTCCGTGTCGTCCACTGAAATCCCTTTCTGGGCTGCCATCTTGCGGTAGGCCTGGCACTCAATCTCGGCTCTGCAACATACAAGACCGCAGCAGATACACCTACTGTACTTCACTGACAGGCTTTGCATGAAGTTACTGGGACTGCGCATTCAGAAAAGCTTTGCGGTTAATAGACAGTATCAGTTAAAGTACGACACATGTATGCAAATTAAATAAGCAAGTATGATTGATAATAAAGAAAAATGCCACAGTTGGGATTGATGCCGTACTTTTTAAGGAACCGAACACAATCCTGGTGTCCGTATATTTCAGCGATGCGCGCTGGTTTGTCTCCACAGCAGTCTTCCTTGTCCACGGGGGCATGGAGGGAGTGCAGCAGCCGCAGCACAGCCAGCCTGCCGGCCTCCGCTGCGTAGTGGGCAGGAGTCCATCCATGCTCGGTCCTCAGACACGGCCTGGCCCCGTGCTCAATGAGGATCCTGACTGTTTCTGCATGTCCTGTGGAAGAGGCATAGGAAATGTTCTGTTGTAAATGAGGTGGCTGACATGACGTTTGTAGTGATTAGCCTTTGCAGCTCCCCTGAGTCCTTGATAGCAGGAATACCCGAGGGGTTGAACATCACTTAATCTAAAATTGTATGGAGCAAATAATACCTGAAAGATCCTTAGAATTAAACTGATATTAAGTTTAGATTGGTGATTTTATACTACAGTATAGAAATAATATTTCACACGATGGCGCTGTGCCAGAAAAATAATAAGGTCACATCTTAGTTCCCTCAAAATGCCCCTTTATAGGAGGAATATGTTTTTTAGTCACTTGTTTATAGTTTTAACAAGAAATAGATCAGTTGCTTTGACTAATGTGAATTAATCCACCACCTCCTTTGAGTTGGTAATCAACACCGTCCTACTGTGATGAAAAACAAGGGTGCAGACGGGTCTAATGTTGCAGCTTGTAGGTGTAGGGTGGAGAGAACAGGACGGCGAATATTTCATCCTTAGGTTTACTTACAAAAAGCTTCAAGGTTGACCCTAAAGGTTTCCTCGAGTAGAAACAAAACGACTTTGTATAAGTTAATCAAACTTTCAAATTAACTCAAGAATTATCTCTTTACAAATGCAATGCGCAAATAATGGAAACACGTGAGACCGTACTTTTCAGAGCGTTCAAACAAAGCGAGCAATGTCAAACTAACGACACGCGGGTGCATTAAGTAGCTGAATACATTCAACCTGTAGCCGCAGCCCAGTGGAGGGGAGTCTTGTTGCTCCAGTCGATGTCTCTCTGGTTGGGGTCGCATCTGTTTTGCCTCAGAATCTCTTGTACTTGATGGAAGTCGCCTGCTGCCGCAGCCTGGTGCAGCTCGGTCATGATGGCCCGCGTTGCCTAGCAACGTCGCGTCAACTCAACATGGCGCCGAGTCCCCGGCGGGAACGGCCAACGGTTGTGCCGCCGCCTACTGGACGTGGAGGCGAAGAGGCGGAACTGAACGAGCACGTGCGCTAAGGTGGCGAGTAAATACAGTTACTCAAGTACTGAGGAAAAAAGAAAAAGTACTGAGAAGTAGAATATTGATGTACTGATCTGTTTGTCCTTCTATGAGTAAAAGCAACTGTTTGCCAGACAAGGACATTCCATGCTTTATTTCATACATTTCATACAGTATATTTAGATTTAAAAAACCAAACATTTTTCTAGTTTTGTAAATTCACAATAGTCAAGACTGAGTCACAACTTGGTCTTCGACAGGCTTTTATCCAAGTCCAGCACTGAAAGACACCAAAAGATAGATCAGATTTAGTTATAATGTCAGCAAATTTATCTGTATCTGTATTGGATTTCTTAATATCATCATCTCAGCGAGAAAAGTATTTTGAGAAACTTTATCAAACTAACAGTAAGTACCAATAATTTTATGTTTTTATGTAGTGAAACTACAACACTCTATCTACAGTCCTGGGTCCTAGTCCACATACAACAAAAGTTGAAATTTTATTAAAAATTACGGCATGGAAAAGAAGACAGAGAGAGCATAGAGAGTAAAGATACATACAGATAGAGAGGAGAGAGACAGAGACAGAGAGATACAGAGAGGAGAGAGGAGAGAGAACAGAGAGACAGAGAGACAGAGATATAGAGAGACACAGATCATATACATATATACATATATACATATATATATATACACATATACATATATATATATATATACACATACATATATATATATACATATACACATACATATATATATACACACATACATATATATATACACACATACATATATATATACACATACATATATATATATATACATACATATATATATACACATACATATATACATATATATATACATATACATATACATATATATATATACATATATATATATATATATACACATTTTTTAGTAAAAAAGACAAACACCTGATTGGGAGGTTTCTGCTGAATCTCAGTGCATGTCCAGCTCTTTCCAGTATTTCTCCATCAATGTATTTACAACCACTCCTTCACAGTCGATTTCCACTGAGAACTGAGGAACCGCAAACTCTGAATAGTCTTTCATGTTTATCACTGTCACTCTGAGAGTTTTACCAACCAGAAGACTGTAGAAGTCATCGTAAGCTTTGTCGCTCCAGGAGCCTTTGGTCTCGTCAAATCCATGTAAAGAGCACAAAAAGGCCTGAGGTGCCAACTCCAGCAGACTTTGGGGCAGTGGCCTCACGTTCTCCACATCAATGTCCGCTTCGTTTCCGTAGTCAACAAACAGAACGTGCAGAGTGTCGCCGTCTTTCTGAGTCACTTGGACCCTGTGCCACTGGTGGTCTTCAGAAAACAGAGCGAGACATGGACATCCGGGACCCAAAGTTTCGAGAAAGGCCGAGTCCTTCGGGGCCTTTCCTGCTTCCTGAGCAAGTAGCAACACTTTACTGAGAACATCCGTGTTGGTATATTGACACCAGAAGAAACTAGGTTCTGCAATGCAGGAGGCGCTCACAGTCTCGGTCTGATTGGTTGAGATTTCTGGTTTCTGGTACTTGATGATATCACAATTTCCTTCAGAGACATTATGGATGGTTGTGTCGACCTCGGTGTGACTAGGCTGCAGTGAGCTTTTCCTTTCAGGGCTTGCGGTCCCAACCTGCCCAGGCTCAGCTGCTATCCAGTATTTCTGCATGGCATCATTTACAACCACATTTTCACTTTCAATTTGCACCACATACTGAGGAACTGCAAACTCTGAATAGTCTTTTGTGTTCACCACTGTCACTCTGAGAGTCTTATCAACCAGAAGACTGTAGAAGTCATCGTAAGCTTCATCGCTCCAGGAGCCTTTGGTCTCGTCAAATCCATGCAAAGAGCATAAAAAGGCCTGAGGTGCCAACTCCAGCAGAGCCTGGGGTAGTGGCCTCACGTCCTCCACGCCAACGTCCGCTTCGTTTCCATAGTCAACAAACAGAACGTGCAGAGTGTTGCCATCTTTTTGAGTCACTTGGCCTCTGTACCACTGGTGGTCTTCAGAAAACAGAGCGAGACATAGACATCCAGAACCCAGAGTTCTGGGAAAGGCCGCGTCGTTCGGGGCCTTCCCTGCTTCCTGAGCAAGCCTTGATAGTGTGTTCAGGTGTTCTTCAGTGTTGGCAAACTGACACCAAAAGTAATGTGGTCCAGCAATCGAGGAAGCATATACCTCCTCACTCGAGTTTCGTTTATCCCCGAGAACAGCATCCGAAGTTTCTCCATCTCCAGCACAGTCTTCATTTTCAACTTCTGCTTCAGGGACTACCTGTGGACTCGTCTGTAAGTCTTCCGTGTCACACAGCTTGTTTAGTTCTGTGCTCTTTGTTAACACTTCTACGGTTTTGAGCTCTTGCGCTGTCAGGTCCTCATTTGGCACACAGCCCTGCTCTGAGCTTTCTGAGAGCCGGCGATCAGATTGCTGGTTGAGACCATTTATTTGTGTTGGCGTCATCTTTAGGATCCTCTCTCTGACTTTTGCATTTACGTTCACGGATGTATCAAACAACTCAACAATTAGTTTTCCTTGTGTATCTTTTGCGACCACTGAAAGGGTCAAACTATGGTCAGTGGCACGACATGCGAACCACTGATTAACTTCCTGTGGTACATCTACTGGGACATCAAACAGGCCAAGTGGAACAGCCAGTACGGGAACAGACCTGGCAACACATGGTTCAGGGGGAAATGGTCGAAGATCAGATTCATTCGCTACAATCGTATCACCATAGTCCACCAAGTGGACTTTAAGTCTGGGGCACACTTCTACTATTTGGCCTCTGTACCACTGACCATCACTGTACCTAGCAAAGCAAACACTACCAAGTCCAAGTGGGTGATCCGTGCTTGGGGGCTGGGAAATAAGTTGAGAAACATTTTCCACCACTTCGTTAAGCAAGTGAGAATTCCTCTCTAATTGGCCGTAGAAGTGATGAACAGTCTCTGCAAAGGTCACCATGACTTTTTCTCTGTCGCCCACCTCCATGTTGTTTGTGGAGTAATTGTTGGGGAAACCTGCTGAAGGGTGTCCATCATTACACGAGAGAGCATGTGAATGTTCTGAGCTCTCGTTTATATGTGAACCATTAGAACCAGACATAGATACATCCATTTCACCTTTGAGTCCTGGGTTTTTAGTGCTTAGCAACAGTTCCTCTTGTAAATTGTCATCTATTTCTGAACTCACAGGTCCGACTAGTGCACTTGAAGGTGCCTTCTGAACATTTGAACCTTGTTGGCTCACATCGGGTGCAAGGGGTTCTTTTTCCTCCATGAAGCCATCAGTCATGCACGCACCATTTGCATCAAAGAGAGTCACGTAATATAGGTCCTGAGATGCATTGTAGTGATTAAACCTGGCCACGACGGTCTGGTTGAGGAGCAGTGACTTCAGACGATTGGTCTGATCTGTGGCCCATCCTGTCCTGTCGTCTTTTACTCCATCGAGGGAACAAAGGTATGTGACGACTGGCATCCGTATGAATTCCCCATGCAGAGGTCTAATGTCTCTAACTGGGACCATCTCAGTCATCCCTACATCCACATGCAAGACCTCTACAGCATCACTAATGGCCGTGGTCGACTTTAACGATGACCGACGCCATCTGCCGTTTCCCCCTTTAGCAGCACACGGGTCCCCGCAGGTCAGAGGCGGCGAGTCTTCGGGGTCCGAACGCGTTTCATAATGTTGGTGGATGTGTTCGGACAAAGACTGCAGTGCTTTGGCAAAAATGTTAAGCGTGCAAAAAATATTATTCGGGTCAATGATCTCAGTTACTGTAACGGTTTCAGAGATGCCAGTTAACAGCTCTGGGTGAAAGTATTGCTCACGCTTCTGAAGCTGGAAACCATCATTCTGTTGATGCATTATATGACGGCCATCGGGAGCAGCTTCCTTGAGTGAACTGAGATATTTCAACACAAAGCTTTTGAAATCATCACCTGGGATGTTTTTTGAAACTCCATACTTACACATGACTTTGGAAAGTACTGGTATATCAAGGACAATGGTCCTATGTGGCATCAACACATGCTGAACCACTCCCTTGAACTTCTTGCCTGGCAGAGACTTTAAAAAAGAGGAAAGCTTTAACTGAGACTTTGTGGCTTTTTCAGACCAGACAGGGGAGAGGACGTTTGCAAGTATACAGGATTCAACTTCTGGAGGAAGGAGGAAAAAGTCAGTGTTGCCACAGGCTAGAGTCTCACTAGTGGCAGTATGGGACTGTCCCTGGTCGATTAGAAACACATTGTACGTTTCACTGTGAATGGACACAATCCGAGCTCTGTGCCAGGTGTCACTGATGCAAACCAGACAGAAGTCCCCCGGTTTTCCCTCTGATCCATTCAACTTCCTTTCGGGGTTTTGAATTTGAATTTCGTGTCTCAGCTGCTCATAAATATGCATCATTCCATCATCAATGTGTACCCAGAGTTCCACAAAACCAAATTCGGGGTTTAGGTTTACCCGTCTAAGGAGAACAGGGACTTCCGATCCTGGCGTTGGGAGCCCTGGGATTGAACACATTCTAAAACCTGAACAACACCTGCAAATTAAACGCAGAAACACATGTTGGGAAAGAAGAAGCTTAAACACACAATTTATTTTTCACTTATACATTAAGTTTTTACTAAAATAAACAGTGAAAACACTTCAGACACACGTAATAGTTTGGCATAGTTTAAGATGATTCAAATCACCTGATTCAAATCAATGAAACCCTTAACGTCTCCCAAAACGTCGGGACGCGGATGTGAGAACTCACCTGACGTTAAAAAGCGTTGGCTGCGCGCGCGCACACTCGCCAATGCCTCTGAAATTCTTGCAAGACTTGTGAGTTTAACGTTCGAAGGATTCAGTCGCGAGGACGGACAGCCGGGGCCTCCGCGCGTGACGCCGCCCCTTTTGAAAACTAGGCCGACGGCTCGTGGGCTGCGCGCGCGCCGTGTTCCGCGTTTGGGCGCGATGCTCAGCCACGCCCACAAGTGCGGGGCACCGTTAGAGAGACGTTTTATGTGTTACAGCCTCTCGTCCAGCCGGAGTGAGTCAGCCTCGGTCTTATTAAACCTTCTAAACACTTTAGACACGTGGGAGTGAAGACAAAAGAATGTCGCCACCATACTCTGTATACATTCTGTGCTCGCGCTCCAGAATTGTCCTCTATAAACTAGCCTGTGCGCGTTTTATATGCACGGCACTGTTTCAGCGTTTCGCCACGTGTGTTATATTTATCTTAACAGCTGGGCTGGTGTTTTTTTGTGAACTGTAAATGTCATTAGAAATAATAATAAAGAAAATGAAGTAAATACCCTCATAGTTCATGGAATAGGGTTAGGTTTGCGTCATGTGGCCCCTGTTAGAAACGAAGCCACTTCTCGTGCTGTTAACTATTTAAATGATTAAGTCATTGCATGAATGTAACGGTTGATTGACAGACTCATAACGTCCAGGCCACTTCATGAATGTCTTTTGTCGGCTGCATTTTAGGACAACTCGTTTCAAACAAGGCCTCAGGTTAAAGTGAAGTCAAGTGAAGGTCGTCAGCAAAGCTCACAAGGAACAGGAGGTACAGCTTCGCAAAGAGGGTTCCACTTCGAATCATTACTGCACCTTTGACTTCAGCATGGCCAAATATCTTTGTGGGGACATTGAAACTGAAATTTGCTTATATGCTTGTATTATGCTTAACAGAACCAGTCAGCTGGATTCCTTGTGACGTCTGCACACGGGAGTTGGAGGCTGCTGATGAGGAGCAAACTGATGACATCAGCTCCCTGGTGGTTTAGTTTCTGCTCCTTTGACAGAGAAATAAATCGCCTAATTTGAGACTTATGTCCTCAAACGCTGGCAGAAGACGACGGCAGAGAAGCAAACTGCTCATGAGGCAAAGACCGGCCTGGATCAGCACCGAACGAAGGCAGCAGACGCCAAGCACTCCCCTGTTAGCGGACGGATCGATCAGCTGTCTGAGGAAGTGGAGCCGCTCGAGGTACAGCGGCACTAAAAATAGTGGCACGCACCAAAAGTTACCGTTCAAATTACACTCAACGGATTCTTATTGTTTGCCCAAAGGAGCAGCAGCTGAAACCGGAGGCAGAGTGTGTGAAACCTTAAGATTATGGGAAACAAATGGGTCCCGTGAAGAAAATATCGGAGCTCTGAAGAGCGAACTCGGCCGAAAGAGTCGGAGGAAACAAGCAACTCCGCCTGTTTAGTTCAACAGCTTAGGATTCGGGTCAGCTAGAACCGGCAGCACCAGGAGCATCGGCACAGAAACCCACCCAGCTGAGGATCAGGGGGGTGGAGAGGAGGGGGAGGAGGGGGAGGTCAGGTGAGACAGCCACAAACAAAAGCTATAAAATGATTCTAGGGAGCTTCCAGCTTCTCCTTGACTCACCTTTCCGACTGCACGCTTCAATCGGATCTGCCCGTCGGCCGTCGCTAAATCAACTCCTGGCCTCGTTTTACATGCGCTCACTGAAGAGTGAAGGCAGAAAAATTCAGGCTATTCCAGTTTCCTCCCTGCGCCCCCATTAGGAAGTGGACCCAGGCCCTCAATCTCTACAGGGCCACAACCCACCAAGTGAGGATCAGCTGGATCACATCACGTCAGACAGGCAGAACAGATCCCAAATGATGCCAAGGTAAAACCTCTGGCAGCCCTAAATACACGATTCTATAGTTGAACTAACAGGCTCTTTGTTTTTCTCCCTGTCTTTTAGGTGCGAGTTATATTTCAACAGCTGATGATTTTTGATCACAACGAGACCCTTTCAATCTCGGTACGTCCACTAATACTTATTGGAAACCTTGTACAGATAAAGGCCTTAAAGGATAAAGGCGCGATGAGGTCCCAATGCTTGAGATTCTTTAGATGCATATGTTCAAGTTGCACTGGTTCCCATCTCTTCCTCTACCTGTGAAGAGGACGGTGCATTTTGTTGACAGAGTGAATAACACTGTGGTGCATGCGAAGGTGAGGCCTCTGAAAGAGTGAGAGACATGAGATCTCTGGTGAGCGGTCCTTCTCCACCGTCTGCTCTTCTTGCGTGGAGGCATCTGATCTGACACACATAGAATGTGGAAAATCAGCTAAAGAGCCGTTTGCTTCTTAAACACTTAGGTTAAACGTGCAGGATATGCACAATGGAAGACTTTCCATGACTCTCCTCCTGGAGCCGTCAGAGCGGCAGCATCTTCATCAGTTCATCTTCATCACTGTGTCTTTGTGTCAGGTTCTTATTATTCTGAGAGTTTGGTGTTTTCTTTGACAAAGTCTTAATGTTTGCTGACACATTAAAATGAATTTCTGTCATTTCAGAAATTTACCCAGAAGTAACTTTAGCAAAATCCACCAGCTTCAAGGTCCAGAAAGATGCCAGAGTAAAACCAGGGACGAGGACGTTTGACCTGAAGTCCAACTAATCGTCAGTGTGTCTGCTTGTAAGTGTCTTTTTACATTGTGTGTCATGCATGGCTGCTATAAAACATCTAAATGTTGTTTTTTCCATATACTACCATATACTTTATTTTAGATGATGCTGTAGGAGTTTATTGTAGTTTAACACAGTTAACTAAGACTAACTAATGAAATATTTTTATCTTGGACATTCATAATAGTAGGAGTCATATGATGAGTATAGCTATCAGGTCCCACCAACTCCTGCCTAGGCACCAGGCGTGAGTCACAAAGGGCTTTGTGCCTCAGTCTGTGTACATTAGTCTTTTACTGAGCTCTGCATCTGTCTGACAAGAAACATGAGCAGTCACTTTGTGCGGAGGCGTTGACCCAGGGGCCTCTGAGTCGCAGACACGCATTAAGCCGTGGCAACCAAATAATTATAATTGTAGTAATAGGTTTTTAAACACAGGTGGAAAGTACTGGCAAGAATTTAATAGAAATGTTTGTAAAATAATGTTACAGTTTTTCTTGATTGCTTTGACCTGGTTAAAGAAACTAGGATTCACTCAGTTTTCATCATCGCTGTCCCAGCAGAGCAGAAGACATGTCTTCCAAATGTGTAAACCCGTTCTCATTGAATTGACACGTTTTCTCCACTCTTTGGCAAAACTGTTAACACGGATGTCATTCATTCCCAACTCCATTGCTTTAGCTTTGGTGACGAAACAAAACCATCTAATCCTAACTATTAAAAACCAGTAAGACCAGTATGAAGTACCCGTTTGAAGGCCTTAAATAAAACGATGCCAGGTCTGTGAGAAGGCAGAGACTGAGTATCAATAGAGGCTATATTTATATTATTATATATTATATAATATTTTGTCTTCATCTTTTAGCTACCTTGTCATGGATTCAATAAAATTACATCAAAGCATTTCTTCATCTGAATCCAATTCTTTGCTGAAAGGCAAGTTTGACACAGCCTTTATAGAAAGACACCAAATAGCAACAGGCTACAATGACAATCACTGATTCACACTGGGTTTGGCACTCTGCATTTTGTTGTCCACTGTGTAATGGCTAAATGACTAATTGAATGTTCTCATATACTTGTTTGCAAGTTGTGTTGTCTGAAGGCAAAATGAGCTTTTGTTGCATATTTCTTTAGCAAACAAAACGTGTGCGTTTGACCACAAGGCCGCTGTTTAGGCCTCTGTGTTAAACCCTCCTTAAAATGTGGAGTTTCAGTTGATGGCTGCATCAAAGCTATCAAGAAAAACGGTAATTAGGCCTTGAAACCACATTGTTGAACCCATGGGGCATCATAGAGGTCTTGTGAGTAAATTCCTACTGGGACTTATAATTAAATACTGTTGGGTTTTATGACCTAGGACATTTAGTTGGTATCACTGCAAATACAGAAATGGGTTTGAAATGTTTCTGGTTAGTTATTCAGTTTGACCTCTGGTGCCACACCTTTACTCTACAGGTTCTTCTCCTCTTCTTCTCCTAATAGTCTCTCGTCCTGCAGCATTTTACTGTGTCTGCCTCCTTCTTTTCAATATTGTCGTGATAAATTTGCAGCTGAAGTCTATAAACCGCCGCTAGGGTCATAACGTTTCAGGCTCGAGACGACGCGGTCACGTTCCGTAGTCATGAACTGCACCTGCTGCTCTGTGTGTTTGGAAAAAGCCCGTTGATGGTTTATTTGTTTTCATCACTACAGAATTAGGTGCAACACATGCCACATGTTAAAAAAGAAAAAAAAAAAAAGAACACAGTCACTGGTGTTATGATCATATTTGATATAAACATTTACGAGACAAAGATTCCGACGTGATGACTGTACTGAAATGTGTAAATAATATCGACATTAATAACGTGAGCGTTATATCATGGACAGAACAGTGAAAAGCTTCTGCAACCTCCACTAATACAAGTGGACTTCAAGCCGACACTCCGTCCTCGCTTGCATAGCCTCAAACTGGGGATGCGAAGCTGTTGAAAGAGAACTCCCGCCTCAACTTTCACCACGTCGTCAAGCCGCCGCCTCCGCGCACTGAGACTCTCTTTCAAAAGCTTCATCGAGCACTTTCCTCGAAGGTCCTGCGTCGCGAACAGAAGCAAATTGGTACGTGAGACCGCACGGCGTCAAAAGGGGGGCTCTCTAGGAATGCAGTGTGTCCAGTAAACATGCCCATCTCGCTCGGCCCCCGGCCCAGAGAGAGAGCGAGGCTGCACTCCTTCAGCAGTGCTCTTAATTTCTGTAAACATGTTGATATGTACTCAGTCAAATCGCCAAATCAAACGCGCAGCCGGGGAAAAAGGAGCCAATTTACGGGTCATCGTGAGCAACAATGCGCGTGCGCTGCGGTAATTCTCACCTTCCCTCTACGTTTAAGCGCCAGCGGTACAACGAAGTCGTAATTCCGCTCGCTCCAGAAGCAAAAACATAATCCAGTGTTCGCGCGACAGCTCTGCCTCGGAGACGAGCCCACGACTGCTCCCCAAAAACAGCCCTCAGGACGTGTCGCACACACAGCATCCGTGCGTCTAATGGGGGGAAGCGTGCGTCCACGTCTCTGGAGGTGAACTAATGGGCCGATGAGTCACACACTGTACATCCCATGCAACAATACTAAATGAACTTCGGACGGTTTTCTCTTTTAATAACCACCTAAAGATGCAAAAGGTAAGAGATTATATTTTTTTTTTCGACACGTAATATATGCATGCAAAGAACCTACTCTTCTTGATTCCATCGTGTGAAAACATCTGGAACAGACAGGAGCCTCTCTATTCTCCAAGAGCTCACCAAGTCTGGATAGTAGAGACGGTTACAATTATCATAGGAATTATTGTTTTGTTACTATTATGTAAAGCATACAGTAGTTGCAGCAGTGAACACTGGGGATCCTAAATACTGCAGGAACATAATTTGACGCAGTGCTCCACCGATATACAAGCTAAGGTTGGATGAGAATGTATAGGGTTACTGTGCACAAATCACGTTGGCAGGTTTTCAGATAGAAATGTATGATATCTTATAGCTATATTCAAAATTATTCAGCATTTGACATTCTCATGCATACGACCACAAGAAGCGAGTCCATTGAAAAATAGTCCAAGCATTGTTGTTGTGTGTGTGTGTGTGTTGTGTTTTTTTTTTTTTTTGTCGTTTTCTTTTTTTTTTTCCTGTGGAAATGGCAGAGAACCTAATGAGACATTAAAACGTGTGCTGCTGTCCAGAGTGTGTGGATTACGGACGGAGGGGGGGTGGTGGTGGTGGTGGGGAGGGGGCGGGGGAGGAAGAGGAGCGAGCGGCCGGCTCACTTCTGCATGTCGCACTGCAACAGGAGCACGATGGACGGGTCGCTCTTGGCCGCCTCCTTGAACTCCTCCAACGAGATCTGGTCGTCGTTGTTCTTATCCATCTTGCTGAAGATCTTGTCCACCCGCTGCTCCGGTGTCAGGCCGTCCTCGTTCATCTTCATCATGATCACGGTGCCCACCATTTTGTAGATGGCCTGCGGGTGAGGTGCAGCGGGGAGTTAGCGGCTTCGTCACGAGTGCTTTCGTTGTACGACGGGTTTCATAATGTAGCTTCAATTCAATTTGGCCAATTTATAGAAAGTCAAAAACATATTTGCACTAAAAATTACCGATAGGAAACTGAATGACAGATTCACCAAAACAACATTTTTTAATGTAAAACGCTAATCTCCGGTTGATCCTCTACTCATCCACTTCGTCGCCCGGGAATCAGCGTATTGTCTTTGGCGAGTGACGAATCGCGTTAACGAGGCGGCGCGGGCACGGACGCGTGCGTCGCCACCGCCACCGCCACCGCCACCGCGGGCAGAGATGTGGGATTCGCTGTGTATCCAGAATCGGCCCAGTGCAACCCGGTGCAACGGCGGCCGGATCAGCGCGGCGCCGCGTGGGCGCTCGGCAGCCGCAGGTGTGCAGCAGACTGATGATAACGAGCAGGCGAGCGCGGGGCCGGTCCCCTGACGAGCGAGGGCTTAATGGCGCCCTAATCCCTTACCTCGATTATCTCCAGCATCTCCACTCTGGTGATTTTGCCGTCGCCGTCCAGGTCGTACATGTTGAAGGCCCAGTTGAGCTTCTGCTCGAAGCTGCCGCGGGACGTGATGGACAGGGCGCAGATGAACTCTCGGAAGTCAATGGTGCCGTCGCCGTTCTTGTCGAAGGTCCTGAAGGCGTGCTGTGCGAACTTGGAGGCGTCGCCGTAGGGGAAGAACTGCACGCGGTGGAGAGAGGTGCTCGGTGAGCGGGCGAGAAGCGAGGACCGGAACAGGTGATCGGGAGAGCGCGGGTCGGGCCTACCTTCACATACAGCTGCTGGAACTCCTCCAGGTTCAGCCTGCCGCTGGGACAGTCCTTCAGGAAGCCTTTGTACCACTGCTTCAGCTCGTGCTCGTTGAACTCCGTGTTCTTCACCAGGTCCTCCATCACCTCGGGGGTCAGCTTGCTGTTCTGCTTTCCCATGGTTCCTGTGGCGCGAGAGAACGCGAGAATAATGCGTCTACATGAGCACAGAAACGAACTGCCTTTTTTGATATTTTGCTTCAAACATGAGCAATCTGACTAAAAGTGTGTGTGTGTGTGTGTGTGGGGGGGGGGGGTGCTGGGTTCTATTTGGACGGCGGCAAACATTTCTCTGGCGCTCGTGTTCTATTTCTGTCCCCTCAGCCTGTTTGTGCCAGTCGGTGGCCCGGGCCTAGCGCTGACCTGGATCATCACCGTCAGAGAGCGGATCCAGTTCGTCAAACGTTCGATCGGCGCTATCGGGTTTCCACTGCAAACGCTGTGACAATGACAACAACGCCCGGGCTCGGTTGTAAAAGAGGCGCCGCTGCGGTGGACGCGGGGCGCCGGGCGTCCAGACCCACTGGTACCGGCACCAAAGGGCAGCGCAGCTTCTGACGGACTGCTCTGTCTGTTTAAACCAGTTGTGGGCAATGCACAAACCAGCCGGCCTTGATTAGAGTCCGCTCCACACTAAAGGCCCCGAGTAGCGATCTCGACAACTCCAGCTTCACCAGTCCCGCCTGTCAGAACTCCCAGATTCATTAATTATTGACTCATGATGTGGCAAAAGACAAAGTGGACCAGAATGCGTCAATTCTCATATACATAATTCAACAAATGAGACAGCGGGACGTTATTTGCATACTGCATCACGACTGCAAGGTCCATCGCTGGAGACCAACCAACATATGGTCCAGGTCTCTGCAGCAGCAGCGGCGGCGGCATGACAGCAGGCTGCACGCATCCACCACAGCACTGCATTGGCTCAGGCCTCCCACAACAAACCGCACAAACGTGTGCGGCGGCCAAAACGAGCGCAAAACCCCGCAGCGTTCAACGCGCGCCCCCTCCGCATCACACGCCGCCAATCCCGGCGAGCACGATCGGTGACACGAGGCGCCGGCCACGCGTCGAGCTCCGGAACGGGCTCCCGCGAATGACCTTGAGGACAAACAATTTGGCAGGAAGACGACAAAAGCCGCGCGGGCGGCGCGACATCACGCAACTGCGGCGTTTCGGGGCCAACATCCGCCGCATACCGCAAGGCCACGGGAGCGAGCGGGTCGCCTTTGCACAACGCAGGCCACGCACACGCACCGTTTCTTTCACGCTCCGGGGCAATGGCATCGGAGTTAATGCTATTAGGGCTAACCGCCTCCCTGTGAGCGCACGGGGGGAGACGCCGCTGCATTCCGATGCAAACGACGCAGTGAGAGTGTTTGCAGATTAGAGCCCCCCATCCCGCTCCGAACGACACCTCTCCGCGCGCATCGGGGCGAAAAACATGTCAAGATTTCATAACAAGACAGATCTATTTTTACATCGCAAGACATCTCCCCTCGGTGCCTGCGCGGAGTCGCAGCAAGCGCGCACGCGAGCCAATTAATTGCGCAAATCTTAATGACATTTGGTTAATTCGTCAAAAGAGCCCTTACTGTCTTGGTCCGTGTTTTCTGCTCGTTTCCAGGCAAAGCGCAGGGCTTTATTTTAAGGGATGCGCAGGTGCCAGTGTGCGAGGCTCCTGCTCGATCTCATTCAATCAAACACGAGGAAAAAATGGGGGAAAAAAATAAATAAAAAACGCGACGCATCCAAACAAACAATTCGCAGTTTGCTGCATCTAAAATGTGCTCTAACACCGACACGTACACCTGAAAGCAACGCGTCTTACCTTTTCACAGTCTATTTTTGGTGATGCTCTAACCGAATAAATCTGCTATGGCTTCTGCAAAGTACAGAAAAAAAAAACCCTTTGCGTTTGGAAACGTTTGCCCAAAAGGGATTATTCTCAACACTACTGGCTTCTTGGGGGAAAAAAACCACCCGGTTGATGAAATGTCTGGATTTTCCTGACGTTATTCCAGATGAGGCGCAGCAGGCAGAGTCCGATCCCACGGCGGTCTTTGCTTATGCGACTACGAGAGCGCGGCGTCACCCGTGTGCATCACAGGCTGCTCATAAGTTCACTGTTGCGCCGCCGCTGCTCCGTTCGGGTTCAGCTGGATCCTGTCACGTTATAACCGGATCCTTCATCCCGATGAGGATGGCCAGCCGGAGGTTTCATCATCGGGAAATAAACATTTTGGAGCGGTGCTGTCTGTAAACAAAACGGATTGGGGGGTGGGGGCGGGGGGGGCATTCGCCAGGAATTTCCATTTATAAAGCTGAGATGTTTTATTCCTTTTGGTCATTGAACGTAGCCTGTAGAAGTATATGATGGGATTTGATGAGCCTGAGCCCCAAATTCACTGCGTGTGGAACCAAATCATCTCATTTCTCAGAAGATTTGGACCACTGACTATTTATTACACATTTACATGTACATGTTTACATCTTATTTCACAGTTTATTCATTTGCCACTAAGGCTTATCAGTCTTTGTGTTCTTCCTCAACACAACACTTAACTTATGATAGTTCAGTTTTATAGCAAGTACTGGCCTGGCCACAATCAAAAACCCAAGCTATTAATGCTGCATGCTAATAATTTTATATATTAAAGGTAGTAAAATAAGCCAGTTACACCAAATCATTTCATTCAGGACCATTGCAATGATTGGCATAACTACTAAATAGCCTAATAATTCGTTACTAGTGTTGCTGTTATGTGTTAGAAAGCCTGAAACTTGTGCTATTCTGAGTTCGCTAACAGTCTTCCTTTTTCTGGGGAGTCTCTCAAAGCCCCACCAGGAGCCCTGGGGGGTTTGGAGCCACATATATAGGTCACCTTTGTTAAGTCATGTGTGCCAAAGTACAGATGAGGCTCCCAGTCAAAACACTTCTCAAATGTGTGGCCCCAAATCCAAATGTGGACCTTTCAGTGCAGTAAGTGAAATAAAAGCCTTGAGTCAAACACATGGAGTTTTAATTTAATACTCACAGTACAGTATACGCATAAACTTTCCTTAACATCTCACAAACACAAAAGCAAACAGTTAAATACATAGATGTGTTTTTTTAGCACCAGCGTAGAGTACTGATCCACTCTGCTTACTCGGAACCTCTCGATCTCACTAGGCATGGCTTACGTGGAATATCTTTACAGCAGCATTCACTTACAAAGGTTAACTGATTACAAAAGGATGCATACTGTACACCAGAGGTGGCATACAAAAGCAATGTACACGGCCGGTTGGGTTTTCTTACTGGTTCTGACAACGTGTATTAACAGCATATGAATCCTAAAAAAAATGCTCATACTGTGTGAGTTTCCATGGAGATAACTGGCATGTGGCAATCTTGCATATCGAAACATAAATATAACACGTTCACGATGCTCTCGTTTTTCAGGTCCCGACGCGTAAGCTGCTGTCGCCCAGGTCTGTTCAGTTTATACTGTTGTTTAATATTAAAAAATAATAAAAAGGCATGACAAATTCAACAGGAACATTACTTTTTCTTGCACAGTAATGTGAAAAAATAGTATCAAAATGCTTTTCTAAATTTCTCAATTAAAAAGCAATGTAGTATTTGCAGTACGGTAATAGTTGTTTTCAGCTTGGCGAGTAAATGTGAGCATATAGTGTGATTTAACAAGGTGGTAGTAGTCTCAAGGTATAGAGAGTTTCTGTTATACATTTCCAGTGAGATATTGACTGTATATAATCAAACTGCGTGTAGTAGACAGATGTGCTGTTCATGACGTCTGTGGGAAGAAATATTTTCTTATTCTCGGGATATGATAGGAGAAAGAAAGACATCTGGGGACTCCAGGTCTGCAGGTAAGACTGGAAAGGAGGACTAGTCATCTAGCTTGATTTGAGCATTTATACGTGTGCATTTATTCCTTATTTCTAGTGTTTTTGGTTCCGTATCACCACTCTTAGCACCATGTATTAGCACAGCTGCCCTCTGCACACCAACACCGAGCAGCAGGCGGCTGCTAGTGGGGTTTGAGCAGGTAGCTAAAGTGAGAGATCAGCTCCTCAGGCAGTGGTGGAGACCAAAACAGAGCTAAAAGAGCAAATCGTCCGCCCTATTTTAGAAGAACTGAATAAGGATATTGCTCTGTAGAAAACTGCGTGCTGACAACTTTGACATATTTAATTAATTTAATGTAAAATCTCCAAAAATTGTATTGCAGGTTCAAGTACTCTTAGTGTAACATTATCTTTCTGGTAAAAAAATATCTGAATACTCTTATTATAGTGTGTTAAAGAAACGCTGAGCTAAATGCCTTTAAAAAACACTTCCTGGCTGACGTTACAGGAAATGCAGCTGATGTCAGAGCTGCTCAAATTCATATTAGCTGACGTGTTCGATTTTAGCCTTGCACTAATGCTGCTCTTTAGCACCTTAATGATAAATTCTTCCTGCTAGTTGTATTTTGCTAGTAGTACTTGAACATGCTTGCTTTGTGTCGCTTCCTTATGCGTCTTTGTTTCATTTGTGTCGTAGTTTTACAAGCTACAGTTACAGACCTGGGCTCCCCACACATAACCCTTCTCACATGCGCCGCTGGATTCGCGGTGGGGGCTGGAGACCGCACGCAGGCTTTTCAGAACTTGGTCTGCTTTAGCTTGTCGATGTGGTAGCAGAGCTTCAAGGCCGGCCCCAGCTTCAGGCCCAGGTACTTCATGATCATGTCGCTCTTGAGGAGCAACAAGGCGTTTCCATCGATCTCCTGCGAGGAAGCAGCAGAAGAAGAAGCAAGCGGGGGAGGGGATCAGATCAGGAGGATGTATGTGACCAGACATGGTGATGAAGGGGACGCTGGGCTTACGTGTTTTCTAAAGATGTCCGCATGGGGGCCGAGGGCCTGGGGGTCTGCATCCCTGATGAACCACACCACATCCTCCACAGACCAGGTGGCAGGGTCTTTATTGGGCGGAGCCTTGGACTCCTGAGACTCTGGAGACGCATTGTAACCCCCTGGAACACACAAAGCACACACACATGTGTGACTTTTGCACCTTCGGGATGGAACATCCGCCGCGGCGACCTCTCACCTGTCCTGTTGCTCTCCGGGAAGGTGCTCGGGCTGGTGGCCGACGGCCGGCACATGCTCATGGAGGCCGAGCCGCTGGAGAACTGCTGCGACGAGCGGAACCCGTAGGAGGGTTTGGGCGAGTAGGACGAGCTGATGGAGCCGAAGGCGGAGTCGCCGGGGTCCACGGAGTAGCGCTTGCCGTCCGACTGGTCCAAGTGGTAGTCCTCCGCCACGGAGGTCTCCGCTGAAGACAGGGTGAGAGTCAGAATCAGGCTGAAACGAGCCCGGTCGCTTTGACTGAGGAGTCAGGATTGAGAGATACCATCGGACTGGTAGGAGCCACTGTGCTGGCTAATGGGCTGATCGCTGAAGAGGTTTTCACAGTGCAGGCTGCGACAGAGCTTCTTCAGGAAGCGGAGCACATAGTCGATGCTGTTCACCACGGGGAGGCTCAGAAGGTGTTGCTTCCCGTCAAATGTGGCTAGAAGAGCAAAACAATGGACCCCTTGAAACACGCCGGCACCGCTCGGATGCAGTTTGACACAAATTAAGTCATTACAAATGCTCATTTGTTCCCCCCACAACTGCCGCCTCAGGTTAAATAGTTAGAAATGTGTTTAAGGGTATTAAACAAACAGAAAGCAACACCTGAAGGGGGTCGTTGTACAACACCTGATATCTTTTCTCCCCCGTAGCCTTGTGTGAGGAGCGTGAACACCGTTTTCTGCTGGAAGGCGCTGTCGATGCAGCCTTGGACCGCCTGCTGCAGCACCACGGACGGCCGGTCGGGCCCGAAGTGATCGGGCAGCTGCTGGATCTTCTTTCTGTCCAGGTTGGGGCCCGTGTTGGCCTGCTTGTTGATGTAGATGCAGACTAAAGCGTGACACAGAAGCGGAAACGGCTTCCGTTTAGTTAAATGACCCGACCTGTGCCCGTGAGCAAAGCGGATCGGGGCCGGTCCTCACCTGTGAGCACCTGGGGCGTGGCGGAGTGGGGGATGGTGGCGGCATCCTGAGGAATGGAGCTCATGTCGGGCTCAGGGGTGCTGCTGGGCGGAGAAATCGCCAGCGGCGTCATCACCATCCTGGGTTTGAGCTGCGGAGAAACACGCCGCTGTGTTTATTTCCTGCATTTGATTTCATCTCGTGCAATAAATAATGTAGAGCGGGGGATGGTAGAACCTTGATACTAAATCGGCGTGGATCTGTGTATTCATGACTGGAATGCGATCATCTGTAATAACACAGTGGGCCTCACAGATGTTGGGCTCCTGGACCGGCATGGAGCCCGGGTGTCTGCCTCTCTGTGCACACATGCATTTTTAAAGACGCTGCATCCACACACCACACACCCCACTTGGCTGACCTTGAAGCCGGGCTTTCTCCCCCTCTTCTTTGGCACTTTGAGCGGAGGCAGCGACTCGGGGTAGCGGCTGGGGAAATCCATCTTGGCGACATTGCGGAGCGGGGGTCTCCCTCTCTTCCTGCCCTGTATCTTCCCCGACTGGCTGGGGAGGAAGGAGGGGGCCACCGCGGCCGATTGCATGTCACCGTTGTTGCTGTCTGACTTCTGTGCCGTGCTCGCAGGAACACTCATTTGGAGCTGGAGACAAAAGGAAAGAAGCGTTGAGCATAAATAAAAAAAAAAAAAAGAAGCAGAAACAACACTGGCTTTGCTTGCACAGCGTCGCTCCGCCTCGGCAGCTACCTGTCAGGCAGCAGCATTAGCAGCCACTTAGAGCAGACACAGGGGAAGGAGAATAATGGCTTGGCAGAGATGCACAGCAGCCGCGTCCAGGCACTAACGGGCTGCAGGATGCGCGGCTGATGCGGCGGGGGGAGCAGCACCGTTCAGCACGGCACCATCACAATCGAGCAACACAAAAGGCAGCCATGCAAAGAGCTGTGGAGGGAAGAGCACCTCCATCCTGCGCTGACAACACACCAGAAAACCTCAGCAAGTGCGGGAGGGGGGGGGTTGGCTTTTACCTGCTGTCTTCTATTGTGAATGCCCCAGAGCTCTTTCTTTTGTCTTAAATCCTACAAGCCTACAGGGTGGCTGCAGAGCTAAGTCCCTTACAATGCAGGAAAAGCCATTTTGCTCCTGCTCTACGTTGCTTTTCCCCCTGTGCTGTTTGGTTAACTCACTATTGATGCTGCTGCTGCTGCTGCTGCTGCTGCTGCTGCTGCTCGGCACACGGGCTGCAGACATCTCATTAGACTAATGCATTCAGCAGTAGCACAGGGAGGGGGAAATTGACTTCACCATGGCTACCCAGCTATGAATTACCATTACGATGACAGCTTCCACCCTAATGTTAAAACACACACAGACACACACACACACACACACACACACACACACACACACACACGGAAGAAGCAGCTATGCTGAAATAAAGCTCTCCCGTGCAGCGGCAGCGGAGCTGAGCAGGATGCAGAAGCAGCGGCTTTCACGTCATAAATCTATTTTATTTTAAGCAGAGGCAATAAAGGAAACGATATGTAAACAAACAATAACTGATCAGCGGGCACTCACCATCCAAAGCAGATGTGAAGATGTGGAGTATCCCTGCGCTCGCTGCTGTATTTTTCCTGCCTCCAATAGCAGAGCACAGATCTCAAAGCAAGGCGGATTCCACTGTAATACTGTATATATGTGTGTGTGTGTACAACAGAGACAGACAGAGCGTGTGTGTGCGTGTGTGTGTGTGTGTGTGCGTGCATTAAAGAGAGAGAGGGAGAAGGGCTCCTCTGTTGTCATGGCAACAAGCCTGTAAGCCCTGTAACTCCCTGATGGTCTTCTGCCATGTTTTGTCTGAAACGCCGGCTCAGTGCTATTAAAAGCTATGTTTTTTATAACGGGGTGATGCCTCTGTCTTCTTTTAATGTAACTATTTTAAAAAATCTTGTTGGTTGTGCCAAATTCTTTGATATAATGAAACACACATTTTGCAGAAAAACTAAAATGTGGACTGACTGTGTCATAACTAAACTGAAAGATTGAGCAATAAGCGAGAAAGGAACTGAGCCGTGGGATGTGAAAGTGTCAAGAGTTGTACCAAGGATGCTGTGGTTGCGGTTGATATCAATCCTATGAGTTTCTACTAATCCCGTATCAAATCTGTATATTTTCATGTGTTTTTCAGGGCCAGGTCAGGGGAGCAGCAGCCTTAGAGAAGAACCCTGACATTCCCATCGCTGGACACTTCCTCCAGCTCTTCCATAGGGTTCCCAATGCATTCCCTTCAACTCTGGGTCTTCCCAGCAGGACACACCCGGAAAATCTAATCCCATAACATCCATGCTGCAACTGTTTAGCATTCATGAAAGTAATAATCTCCTCATTAGTCAATCATTTTATGTGTCACCAGATATATTTTGCTTTTAGCCAAATGAAAATAAACCAGTTGTCAAAATTTATATTTTTAAATTGAAACTTTAAACCTGTTTTCTAATCATGCTGTTTAATTTCATTACCTTTACTACAATATTGTTTTTGTTTTTAAAAAATGAGAATCCCTTAATACTAAAACTGGACTGGGGGAACTGTCGCCCCCTGCTGGCAAAGAGTAACGCTTTTGTGTGGCTATGTGTTTGTTAATAAAGTTACGGTGACAAATTTGAAGCCAAGATGGCGGCGCGCGTACCGCTGTCTCTGAAGATGTCACCCTCAGCTTCTTTGGGCGCTCGGTTTCTAATAAAAGAGCAAACCTTTCCCCAAAACCTGCTTAAATCTTTAACGGAGCTTTTCAAACGAGGTCAGTGAAGGTTTTGCCAGCCTTTGAAGTCGCTAACGCAGTAAAATGTCCTTGTTCCGTGCTTGAAACACAGGTTCTTTCTTAAAAAGTCAACCTAGCTCCACGTATTCCTTAAAAATGTCTACCACTTGCTTTTTTAATAAGCTTATTCTTATTGAATAATTGAAGGTGCTTTACATACTTATCTCCGTAATTTGGCTTGTTTCCTGCCCGTCCGCAACTTTTGCCCGACCACCTTTTCGCATCAACGTCGTTAAAGTCATGCACATGTAAGGTGGTCTGAGTGATGGAGAGACGCGGCTCTCTGTTGTTTGCTGTGTCCAAGGTTACTCCGTGAAACCCCTCCAGGCGGTGGAGGACAGCGGGCTCGGCGGCGCCCGGTTCAGCGGCCCCCTGGATCACTACGCCGGGCTGATCGGAGACGGGACGCTGCGGGAGGACGAGCATCAACGAGCGGTGCTGCAGAAGCTGGACGAGCTCCACAAAACCCTCAGAGGCTACAGCAACGCGCCGACGTCCATCTTCTCCAAGGTGGACAGAAATATGTCTCTACAAAATAGCTGTTTAAATAAATATATTTTTTTAATACTATAAGCTATAATGGCTATAATACCCATATATTACTTATTACTTATTGTGTAATACACAAATTATAATATAAAATATGAAATGGATAAATGATGCAACTGCTGATGTTTTGCTGCAGTGTTTGAATCACCTTTTGTCATTTCATTCAGTTGAAAGTGCTGCATCTGCCTTTTGCTGTTTTCAGTTTTTCACAAAGCCAAAAGCTCCAAACGGCTACTACATCTACGGTGACGTTGGTAAGAAACAAACAGACAGAACATTGTTTTTAGTAGTATTGTTTCCTGGACTCTACAACTCACCACTCATGTTCTACTTTGCCTGTATGAGATGCCATTAATCACTTTTCAGATTTTAAAAGTCTTCACATATGTGTTTCATGTACAACACATTTTATGTTGTATTTGGGTGATTTTGATTTCCTTTTTTTGTTACAGGCACAGGAAAAACTATGGTCATGGACATGTTTTACTCGTATGTGGAGACTGAAAAGAAAAAACGGGTTCACTTCCATGGCTTTATGCTGGATGTGCACAAAAGTGAGTATAAGTTTTAGCGACTATTAAAACTATGTGGGGGGAGATGAAATATTAAACCTATCATGACCTATCATGAAATATTAAACCTTCTGTCTTTACTCTGCTCTTACTCTTTGTCTTTTACATAAAGCTAAAGAGAACACACCTCATTTTATGTGAATGTCCATATATTACACATGTTTTCTGCCAAATAACAAGTCCTAATTAAATCCCGATACTTTTATTGTTCTAAAAATGTAGCAGTGAGTCTTTCTGATGTGAATTGATTTATTGTGTATTGTAGTATTACTATATGCAGTTCACAGGATAGAAGGATAAAGCAGAATTTTCACCTGCAGGGGGCGACATTTTCTTTTTCCCCACACGTTCATTCATTCGTCATTAGCTGCATGCTATTTCATTACATCAGCCTTCAGTGAATCACATTCATTCAGCTTCTCCTTGGTTCCGTAACCATCTGTAACGTCATCTATCTATTAATTTTCCTAATTAAACCTAATTTCAGCTGCACCAGCAGCCTGCTCTTTTTAAATTTAGGCCTTTACAGCACATAGCAATTTAAAATCAAACCAACCACTTGCTAAACATTGCCCTGCTTACAGCAGATGAGGACATTTTATGCTCATTGAACCAAAGCACTTTTCAGTGGCATCATTTCTATTATTTGTGTGTTTTCAGTATAAACTAAACACAGTGGTGTTCTTTAACACATGACGGCTATATTCAAAATTTGCAGTGTTGTGGTTGTCAAGCTGAACCTATATTTCCTGTTTAGTTACCACATTTCAGTTTTGGTAAATTTAAGGGACAGCTGACACATCACTTGAACTTGATTGTCTCATCACTTCTTACTTATCTCCAACAAAGTAAAGAGAACAAATGATTTGTTGAACTTTTAACAGTTTTTATGTTTATCCAATCAACATTGAATAACACTGATTGTTGTTGTTTTTTTTCCTAAGGAATCCATCGACTAAAGCAAAGTATGCCAAAAAGGAAAGCAGGAAAAATGGCCAAATCCTATGATCCCATTGCTCCAGTTGCTGAGGAGATCAGTGAGGAGGCTTGTCTTCTGTGCTTTGATGAGTTCCAGGTAACAGAATATCATTACTGAATCTAACTGTTGTTTGTTTTGTATAATTTTTTTTCATAACCTTTTACCCACAGCTGAATTATTTATTGCTGGCTTTTCAGGTCACTGACATAGCAGATGCCATGATCCTCAAGCAGCTTTTTGAGAATCTGTTTCTTAATGGAGTTGTTGTTGTAGCAACTTCTAATCGTCCACCTGAAGGTGAGTTAACAGACAGTATTAAACAGGTTTATTAACAAAATAAAAGATAAAAGTTTATTCTGGCATGAATCTGCATCAGTGCTATTTAAGGAAATGCTAAAATGTTAAAGCCTCTCTGTGTTGGACTAACAATCCAAGGATTTGAAGTCAGACCATTTGTTTTGCTCATTTTCCTCAGACTTGTATAAAAACGGACTGCAGAGAGTCAACTTTGTGCCTTTTATAGCTGTCTTGCAGGTACAACCGTAAACTAATTTTTAAAAAACTTTAAATTTAGGCTTGCTGTTGTTTTTGGTGACAAACATTACGGTTTTTGTCTCACATACAGAGTCATTGCCAAACTCTTCGTCTGGATTCCGGGATAGATTACCGCAAGACGAGCAGACCCTCTGCTGGGAAACTCTACTTTCTGTAAGACAGCTGCAAAATGATATGAATTAATCTTGTTTACCTGTTATGGTCCTGGGTTGTGTTTTTTAATGTTGCACTGCCTGCAGCTCCACTGAGCCTGACGTGGATGCAACACTCGACAATATGTTTGATGAGCTGGCTTTCAAGCAGAATGACAGTGAGTGGGCTTAAAAATGACATTTAGCTTCATTTAGTAGCTCATCTGGGATTTTATCAACCACTGCAGAAAACATGAACTGGACCTGCTTTTTTTCCCCACAGTAACACGACCTAGAGTTTTAAATGTAAACAACAGGAAAGTCCGTCTGAATAAAGCATGTGGGACCATTGCAGACTGTACGTTTGAGGAGCTATGTGACAGAGTAAGTGTTAATATTTGGGGAAATACTGATGCATGCAATTATTTAACTGAATGGTGTTTGTTTATTTTTTGTATTCTGTTAACTAGGTTTTTTCTTACTGTAAAGTTTTAAAGGCACAATAAGCTGCCAGCAAATATAGTCTCAAAAAATAAATACACAACAAACTCGCTCAACAGGTTTGAACATTTTCTGATTGCATCACACATTTAGGCGCTTCACTCGTGTCTTCACGTGGGAGACGCCGATCCAAACACAAACAAATAAAGCTCACTCATTTTCCATAGAAACACAAGACAGAGTCAAGCTTTCAGCAACTTAAAGCAGAAATGGTTGTGTGTGTATGTTCAGCCTTTAGGGGCCAGTGACTACCTGGAGATATCTAGGCTTTTCGACACAGTCTTCATTCGACACATTCCTCTGCTCACACTGAACAAGAAAACTCAGGCCAGGCGGCTCATAACGCTCGTGGACGCCCTCTACGAGCACAAGGTACCCTCGCTCGCTCGCATGCACACTCCACCTTAAGCCGAGACCCAGTCTCTGGCTGCTTGTCGTGATAGTGTCTGTCACGTTTCAGGTGCGCGTGGTGGTTCTTGCCGACCACCCTCTGGAGGATATCTTCGTGCACGACGGCGACCACAGTCACGACGAGAGCCACATTCTCATGGACGACCTGGGACTGAAGAGGGTGAGCTCTCTGTTTTCACCGCTAAACCAGTTTTCCACGCTAGGTGTGGAACCTTCATTCGTAAATGTAAATTTGAACTGACGCAACTGGCAAGTAAGGTACAGTCAGCCCAGTTTGTGTGTGCACTGAAACGAATTGCCTGAAGCACACCTGTGTCAGGAAAGAGCAACTTTTTAATTATATTAATGTCCAGTGAGATATTTTGCTGCATAAAAGTTTGTAGGAGTCTCTGTTTATTGTTTAACCCAATATGTGATGGTTAAACAGGAAGAAGCCAGCAGTCTGTCCATCTTCAGTGGAGAGGAGGAAAAATTTGCCTTCCAGAGGACAGTGTCTCGACTCACAGAGATGCAGACAGAACAATACTGGCTGGAAGGGGACAGAAGCACCAAATCACAGGTTTAACATTTGGGAGAAGTCCACCGTGTTATCCAACCACCATGCGCTGTGGTCCTCTCTGCCAAATCCAACCCGGACGGAACACTACTCCTACTCACGCACAAAGAAAGGGACTGAACTGTATATGTGCAAATGTTTTTCACAGAATATTTATTGATCTCTTAAAGCCTTTTATTATTTTACCGCGACATTGCACTTTACAAATCATTTTTAGGATGAGCTTGAGGTTGTATTGCTTCTAGGCAGACTTCATAACTCGACCCAACTGTATTTATATCTATGAATCTCTGAGAAAGATAGATGACCTCTGCCTAATGGACTTTTGTGAAGATTTAGGAGACTATTTAATCTGATCTCTTCAGAAATGCACAGTGATTTTTTTAAATTCTCTGAGTTATATCCTGTAGATGTCTAAATATAGTGAAGGCAGTGGGTTTGGGGGATCTGAAGCTTTTTTGGGTGCTTTATGCGGATGGTGCTGTCTAAAACCAACATCTAAATATTTTAAGCAGTGTTTTAAGTTCCTTCATAAGAAAAAAATATGAATCTACATCCAGGAGAGGATGTATATATTTCTATGCATCTAACTTCATATGCAATGACTGGACCTAACTCTTAAAAGAGTTTTAAGAAAATCCATCCAGTAACACACAGCTCTGTACTTAAAATGCTCTGTGAGCACCATGTTGAACCATGCCACTTGCTTATTGTTGCATTGAGAACAGTAATATTGACATTCACACTACAGGCCTTGGAGGGTTGTCACTGAAAGCTCCACAGTGAAGGCTGAGGACACGACCTGGGCCGCTTCAGTCAGAACCAGCTGGTTTCAGGTAGGAGGCAGCAGATGGTGTCCAACCAAATGACACAACATTGTTTTATAATATATTACAATATGTACCGTTCTTTGGTAAATATTAAAAAATGATGAGACTGAAAATATATATAAAGTATGGAAGTGTGAATGTAATGGTGAAGGTTGGTTTATGAGGTCTTTAAGATTTTTACGACCTTCAGTTGAACAAAATTATCAAAAGAAGCAAATGTCCATACTCAATTCACGGCCTCAGTATTTCTAAAATCCCGCTCATGTTGTGATTGTTATAAAATCGACTCAACGCACGCTGTTGGTTGTATTCGCGCCTCGTGTAACATCTAGGATTAGTCGGCGCTCATTAAAGGTCCAGGGGCCGGGGGTGAGAGTGACGTCAGCGCTCGGCGCACACGTCCACGCTGTCGCTTTAATTCGAGCCCAGTCCGGGGGGCAGGCTCGCGTTTTTCCCCTCTCGGAGTCGGAGCGTTTGCGCCAACCGCGGCGGCAGCGCGTTGAATGAGGCGTCCGCGGGCTGCTGTCCACGCGGAGCCCGCTCGAGGTGGCACGGACGCACGGGCGCGAGGCACCGCGTTCACCCCCGCGGCTCGCGAGATGGCGGACCCGCGTCCCGCCGCGTTCCTCCAGTAGAGGAGAGCCGCGCGGCCTCGAGGAGCCGATCCCCGCCCGCACTGGCGGCGTCTCCGCGCGGAGGATAAAGAAGTTGGCGGCGGCGGCGGCGGCGGGGGGAAGGAGACGGTCAAGATGGCAGCCGCGCGCGGAGGGACGAGGCTGATGTGCTGGCATTAGATGGAGGCGGCTTCGTCGGCGTGCACGTCGCGCGGTCGATGCGCAGGACGCGGGCGCTCGTGAAGGAACGTCTGTAGGATTCCTCCGAGTCTCCGCGCTGACCCCCCCCCCCCCAGCCCCTCCTCCTCCTCCACCACCACCACCTTCGTCGTTTACTCTACATTTCGCAAAAATTGCACTACATGCCGTCCGGGGTGTGGGCTGTGCCCGGGTTGAGGCTGCGCGCCGCGGACAGACGCCTCTCCGTCCGGAGGACACACGGACACGTGCGGGGCTGCGAGGCTGGACGTTTGCGTAGCGCGCATAGTAAATAAAGCGTCCCCGAAGGCTGCGCACGTTGATGGAATGCGACCCGAGTGATTTTCCAACCCTTTGTGCTGAGATACTGCGGTCAACATGGCCGAGGCGCTGCGCCCCGACAACCAGCCCCCTCCCAACGTGGAGATCGACCCGGACTTCGAGCCCCAGAAGCGGCCGCGGTCGTGCACTTGGCCTCTGCCCCGGCCGGAGTCTGGCGCGGGCAAAACCGGGACGAGCGACGCTGACGTAATCCCCGAGGAGGAGGACGACGAGGGGGGCAGCGCGGAGGGCGGCGCGGCCCGGGCGGACGCGGGCGAGCCGCGGCCGCCGAGCGGCGGCGGCGGCGGCGGCTCCGTCTCGCAGCCCGTGGAGGTGCGGCGCGGCCCCCGCGCGGAGGACGCCGCGGACGGCTCGCCCGCGTCCGCGCAGACCCCCGCCGCGGCGCTGGGCGGCTCTGCCTCCCAGCAGCTGAGGAAGTCGTCCGCCCGCAGGAACGCCTGGGGCAACTACTCGTACGCGGACCTCATCACGCAAGCCATCGACAGCTCCCCGGAGAAAAGGCTGACCTTGTCCCAGATCTACGACTGGATGGTGAGGTCCGTGCCGTACTTCAAGGACAAAGGCGACAGCAACAGCTCTGCGGGCTGGAAGGTGAGCGGGTGCTGACATCATAACAAAGACCGTGTTTGTGGTCATGTAAACACAGGGACTGGTCCTATGTGATGGAGGAGGAAGCTGCAGAGATTCCAATCAAGTTTATTCTAAGAAAGGCTTTGGTGTCGGTGCAGCAAATTGAGCAAATTGGGGAACATTTGGCTGGCGGACAAGGACGGGGTGTAGAATGACTCCTGACCCAAGCTGCTGTCACAATATTGTGATGCGCCTGTAGTAGTACGTGCATCACATTACACACACTATTAGTTCTGCACCAGAGGTGGAAAAAAAAAAATCGGCGGAAAGCAGAAAATGGAGACCCGAAATAGGCGATGCAAAGTTGATTTCACTTTCAGACGCGCTCGCAGCAGCAGCAGCAGCAGCAGCAGCAGCTTCTTATGAGCTTCAGTGGGGCCCTTCTGTTTGATTTTAAGGATTAGTCCTGTCTGGAAAACCAATTCATCTGTCATGGAATCAAGTCTGATGAAAGCTCCCGAGCTTTGCGGGATTTAGATGGGGGGTAGAAAAACTCTGGAAATAGGTTTGTAATCCTGCACTACTGTGGGTGTGGGATGCAGGCGGGTTCCGGGAGGCTCGTTCTTGGGGAACTTTGAAGGAACTGGGAGGAGTGGGGGCCACTTTTAAAGCCTCGTGGGGCTTTGGCGCGACTGGAGAGAGCGACAGACCGGCAGCTGTGTCCTTGGAGAGGAGAGGGTTAACGTCAGGGTTTCACGCACGCCGACATCAGCATTTCCTAGGAGACACCTCAGATGTGTCTCGCTGCCACAGCGGAACAGGATGTGAAGCGCGTAGATGGTGAGCTTTTTGGAGCTCGTGTGCGCGGACGGGACTTTAAACGTTCGCGTCCATCCCCCGGTGGTCGAGCTGCCAGCGGCTCAGCGCCGCCGGGCGCCAACGCCGCCTTTCACGTGGCCCGGGCACAGGAATCAATCAGCTGACTATGAATTATGTAGGTCAACGTGTAGCAGTGTGGGAGCAGCTCAGCGTTTCTCTCTGGAACCGGCTCTGGCTGAACTGGCGCTACTCCAGTCCACCACCACCACCACCACCCCCCCCCCCCCCCCCCAGAACGAGGCTGTGCTCAAAGGGTGCTGCAGCGCTGCCGTGGCGGCGTGGGGGAGGGGAGGCCGGGGGTTTATCAGTGTAGAGCGCTGTATGGCTCCTGCTGCATGAGGCGCTGCAGCGCTGGGGGGGGGGGGCATGTCTGCGTTAATAGACAGGGATGCTGCTTCTACCTGCAAACGGTTGTCGTTCAACCACACTGAGGTACGACGACTGCCCTGCAAAGGTCATCGCCCGCCCGCCCGCCTTGAAATCACGTAGACTGCCCCGGAAATAGGTCACGGCGAGCGCGGTGTGTGTGGGAGAAGCATCTGCTGGAGTTGGGCCACTTCAAAATGCAGCCCTTAGAGTGGGACCGATGGCCTTGCTCCTCAGGGCAGTCTCTCGCGGTGACGTCTACGCTCTTCTTACCTCCCTTTGCATTTGCTGACCTTCAGCATTTAGTGTAACGGAGACGCATGCTAGCGGCAGCATTTGACTCAACATCTTTGGTTTTTTTCTGTTAAAATGTTGTAATCTCCCAAGGCCAAGTTTGGATCTTATTAACCAAGGTTCTTTCCCGGTCAAAGCTCCACTGAAGTACCCGTCCTCATCCTTGATCGAATGTTTAGTTTCCCTTTAGTTCCAAACTGCTTCAAAATGACCATTGGACACATTGTGTCACCCTGAATTTACTTGTTTTTCGTTGTTTTGTTACAGAATTCCATCCGACACAATCTGTCCCTCCACAGTCGATTCGTCAAAGTCCAGAATGAAGGGACGGGCAAGAGCTCCTGGTGGATGGTCAACCCCGAAGGCGGCAAAGGAGGCAAAGCTCCCAGGCGACGGGCCGTGTCCATGGACAACAGCAAGTACATCAAAGGGGCCCGAGGACGCGCCACCAAGAAGAAGGCGTCGCTGCAGGCCGCCCAGGACGGCAGCTCCGAGAGCTCCTCCAGCCTCTCCAAGTGGACGGGCAGCCCCACCTCCCGCAGCAGCGACGAGCTGGACGCCTGGACCGACTTCCGCTCCCGCACCAACTCCAACGCCAGCACCCTCAGCGGGCGCCTGTCCCCGATCCTGGCCAACCTGGAGCTGGACGAGGTGCCCGACGATGACTCCCCCCTGTCCCCGATGCTGTACTCCAGCCCCAGCAGCATGTCCCCGTCCACGGGGCCCACGGGGCTCTCCGACCTGGCCGGCACCATGAACCTCAACGACGGGCTGTCCGACAACCTGATGGACGACCTCTTGGACAATATCAGCCTGACGGCGTCCCAGCAGCCTCCTCCTGGAGAGGAGGACGGCGACGCCGGCAGTCAGGGCAGCTCCGTGTTTACCTTCAGCTGCTCGGGGGGCAGTCTGTGCAGCCCGTCGGGCAGCTACGGGCCGAACCCCCTCTTCAGCCCCCCGTCCATGACGAGCCTGCGGCAGTCTCCCATGCAGACCATCCAGGAGAACAAGCAGACCACCTTCTCCTGCGCCTCGCACTTCGTCGAGCACCAGACGCTGCAGGACCTGCTCAGCCTGGACTCCCACGGCCACAGCAACGTCCTGCTCACCCAGTCGGACCC
Organism: Betta splendens; assembly: GCF_900634795.4. NCBI lineage: Eukaryota > Metazoa > Chordata > Actinopteri > Anabantiformes > Osphronemidae > Betta > Betta splendens. Next base: position 8,226,945 of record NC_040900.2, on the reverse strand, counting down.
GCTGATGTCGCAGGCCAGCGCCGCCCTCGCCCTGCAGAACTCCCGCCGGAACGCCCTGCTGCTGCGCAAAGACCACGCGTCGGCCGCCGGCCCGGCCCAAGGCGCCCCGGTGCCTGGTTGGCAAGCAGGCTCGTCAACCCCCGGCAACGGCGCCGCCCCGGCCGACGCCAAGCACCCGCATCTGAAGTCTCCCAGCAAGACCGCCTCTATGCAGCTAGGCCCGGGTTTGTCCGGCCAGGACCGCTTCCAGGATCTGGACCTTGACGTGTTCAACGGCAGCCTGGAGTGCGATATGGACTCGATCATACGCAACGAACTGATGGACGCAGATTGCCTGGACCTGAGCTTCGACTCGCGCCTCACGGCGGCTCAGAGCGCCAACAGGAATTCAGGAAGCTTCTCCAGCTCCAAACAGACCTCACCGCAGAGCTGGATCCCGAGCTGAGACGCGAGGTCCGAGCTCGGTTTGAGGAGGAAGCGAGGAGAGGAGTGTAAATTGGGTGTCATTGTCCTGCATTGTGCAACTAGAGGGGAAAAAGTGCATTCATGTAGTTTTTCGTTATCTTTAACATGAGGCATTAAGCTCTTACACGTTTGAGACTTTGGACCACAGAGGAACCGTTCTGTGGGACCTGTCTGGTCCGACCGCGCCGAACTTGCGGGGCGTTTAGCTCAACCTACATGAAAAGCATCAAGTCGTGTTAGTCTCAGGGAATCACTCATATCACAAAGCAACACACGGAACAGAGACGAAGCCTGTCCTCGTTTTTGCCAAACCAGCTGTCAGCCTGTCGGTGGGTGACGGCCTGTTTACAGAAAAACGCTGCAGAGAATGTCACATTATTCAGTTCCAGTGGAGGATAGTGTTCCTCCCTCATTAATGAATTGAATCATGCACCAAATATCTGTAGAGGTCAATATGTTATCAAGATGTGAACTGGTCTGCATTGTGTGGTTTCGTACGTAATGTTTTATTTTAATTTCGCAACTCGACCCTGTGATTTTAGTGACATTACTGTGAATCCTGTCCCTTCTGAAGTGGTTAAGTCTCGATAGTAAGATACGGAGTTTGTGTTACGGATCCTTTTCCACCTTCTTCCCCCTTGATCACCGTCTCCTCTTCCACATTCTGCAATACTGGAAGTACTGCCGAGTATAGATTTTAGAAGACATCTTAGTGCTAGCTGACTCCATTTAGGTCCATCTACTGCTCTCGGCCCGTTTTGCTACGTCAGTCTTATTTTAAGGAGTTCCTGGTGCTACTCGTGAGATAACGAGGAGACGCGGCCGATGGGGCTTCATTGGCCGCCTCCCCTTCGTTATCAGCACTTCAGCAGGTGCTGGGGGGTAGTAGGTGTCGACCATTTTTGCCATCTGAGACAGACTCGACCAGTGTTTTAATAATTGCCAAAAGACTTCTGGGTTCGAATGGAGAGGAAAGACGAGGAAGCCGTTTCTAAAAGGGCAAACGATCTCGGCATCAGCACAGTTTTTGTAGGAACAACAGGATGTTTATGTTGACATGTCCTGACAGATGGAGCATACGCTTGGTTTCCTGCCTTTCTTATTCCTGCCATGTGAGCTCTCACAGGTCCAGCACCTAGTGACGTACGGATCTGGTGGAAATCCAATCGCCAACGTTTTAGGAATCTAAATGGCATAAAATTAGCAAAAAAATGTAACTGATTAATTTAACATTTCAGTTCTGCATGACTGTGCTTCCAACTGTTTATTTGGTAGCTTCACATGAACAATTTCATCCAAAGATGCACAATATTGACTTGTTGTGTTTTTCTACAATAAATGAGTGAAAGTCACTGCCATCGCCACGCTGCACCTGTTCCTATTGCTCCTACAAAGAAAGAGAGACCAGGTGGATGTCGCCAGTTGTAATTCCACTTCCTGCCTCCGTTGTATCAGAGATGGTGCATGTAAATAAAGCTTCAAGAACCACTCAGACCTGCAGTTTGTGATATGTCTTTGATTTCTGTCCCCGGAGGAATTACACAGCTGCAGACGTGACTCTGCAGGTGATTTGCTATTGGACAATCACATCTTGAGCCAAGAACCAATCATGGGCTGTATCCAGGAGGACTGGGCCCACTGGGGTTCAGTCAAGGGTTTTGGTTGCAGCGGTTGTGAATTCTGAGGTACGTGATGAAATTAATTTTGTAATGTGTGTCATAAAGTGGAACTAGTTGAGGATACACTGTTCAGTAGCAGTGAGGTCATTATGTTCTATTTATTATCTTGCAGTAACAGGAAGGCTGTAGTGAGACATGATCGCCCTCTATAGGTCAAACGTGGTCACTGCTCAGATGCAGAAGAGGAAACCGGACTGCGTGGATGTCCGTCTCCATGGAGACGCCACAACAAGTCAGTACGGAGGCAGAGATTTGGCCGGACTAAAGAAGGGGTATTTTTGCTTCCTTTTAATGTGGGCTCCTCAGTGTGTCGGTCTAGAAAGAGGCGTTTAAGGCCTGCGATGTGTGACGCGTACAGAGTTCCCTCCTCTGCCAAAGTGGAGCAGATGGAAGCGGAGCTGTCGCGGCAACTCTCGGCGCTCAGGGTGGAAATCGAGGAGAGTGGATTCTCTCGGCGATCGGAGGGCTCCAAGTCATACAGGTGGGAAAATGAGTTCACCTCTGCAAGTAATTCAATTTGATCCTAATTTCCAGAAAACCCTCTATTGGCCCTTTTTATCTGGTGTCTGTTGGAAATACACTTATTACATTTTGTATTCATGCACGTGTTTATATAAAACTATAAGCATATTTGCATAAATCGCCCTGTTCCAGCTCGGTTCCACCTCCAAAAGATCTGGCCTCATTCCGTGCGGAGAGAGAACGTGCGCTGGCGAGAGCCCTTCAGGTGAGACTGGAGCTCATCTTGTGCTGAAGAACAGGAAAAGGAAGGACTTTATGAAAGTGTGAGTCAGGAAATGGCTTCACGCCGCTGACCTCCTGCCTTGCGTGACCTCCTGGTTGCAGGTGGCTGCGGCGCTGCCGGCTCGCTCTCAGGCCGACGTGATGCAGAGAGAGCTGGAGAGCTGCCTGGCTCCAGAGTACTCGCCTGACAGCCTGGCTGCCCTGCTGCACCAGGTGGGGACGGCAGAACCCGAGAACCCGAGGGAGCGGTTCTCCGGCTCAATTAACCAATTAGGCCTGTGTTCACCAGTTCTTTGCAGACCGATCGTACCACTTGGCTCAGATGAAGTATCTGCTCATGCTGAGATGGAGGAGATTTTGCCGCCACTCCAGCGTCATTGAGAAGCTTTATCCTCATTACAAGGTGACAACATGAACAACCACAGTCAGTGAGAGTAATAAGAATCGCATGAATATATGAACGTGACATCACAGAGAGGCTGATGCGGCAGCCTCCTCCGTTCAGGATCAGCTGTCGTACATGGCGAGCGAGCACGAGGACGCCGTGCAGAGAGCCCGCAGGCTGTCGACGAGCAGAGAGAAGCTGCTGAGCGGCCGAGGGAGCGGTGCCGACCAGCTCACCGAGGCCGACGTGGCCCTTTACCTCCGGTGGCTCGTCTGCCACCTGCACTCACTCCAGACCGTTCACAGTTTCCTCAGGGTAAAAGATCTCTCCAGACCATTTTATATTCATCACTATTCCTTTATTCATGCTGAAGTTGTTGTTGTTAGGTGCTGCACTATATACCAGCGGGAGAAAGGAAGGATGAAGATTCTCTGCCAACAGTAATGAAGGAGACGTCACCTCAGCCTCAACGAGGTGAGAGCGACTCTAACAACTAAGTACAACTACTGCAGCAACGTCTTCTTTTCATTTGTGTGTCGCTCTTAGCGTCCTGGCTTCAAACGTTCACGTTTGGGTGGTGGGCGGTGGTGGAGGACAGACCGGACGGGGGGGGGGGCGTTTTAATGAAAAGTCTTTCTCCCAAGTGGAGCAGAAATGTGCTGCGCAAATTTCGATGCCATCTGTTCGTTAGATAATCGGATGATTAGATAATGAGGGAGAAGAGGAAACGTTTCTCTATTATTCGAATGTTCGTCCGTCTGTTACAGAACGTCTACTCGTCGATGGGTCTTGACTGAAAGGTCAAAGCACTCAAGTCTGGCGGCATTTTGTCAGGATAAAGGTTTTGATGCTTAAACTGTGAAATGTCATCTGTCAACTAGTCACAGAAAAGAAAATCTTCAAATGCCTGAAAGGATTATGACCTGGCAGTAGGATCAGACAAGGAGCTTTAATTAAGGTCTATCCTCTGGAGATCACGAACATCCAACCCAATATTAACCAAGTCCCTTCTTTCAGGTCTGGCTGATGATGTTCCCTTTCACGCCGTTCACCTGGAGGAGTTTCTTCCTGAGCTGACGTCCCTCATCGCCTTCTTCCACCTCCCCTACGACGTCACCAGACTCAGGACCAGTGCGGATGAGATGGAGCTGTTCAGCGTCGTGTGGAGGGAGTTTCGAGCCATTTTCAGGCAACAGGAGCAGATGAAGACGTTTCCTCCGCGCGACGGCACCGAATCCAAGGAGGCCCAGTGGGGCCGGACGAGCCCGAGCATGGCCGTGAAGGCGGAGGCCAGCTGGATCCCCTTCATCCAGGTTGGGCTCAGACGCTGGGATCCACCCTGTGTTTTACATGCTCGTCTCAGTTTGTGCTTCTGGATGCTGCTTTTAGGTGAAACCCAGACGGGATCCGTGGCAGCAGAAGCTCATCGTGAGGCTGAAGGAGCAGAAATGCGTGGACGAGCTGCTGAAGCTGCACTGCGGCTTCACTCAGGTGCCGCAAGTGAAGCCCGTCTGTTCACATCCCCTCCTGTCACGCGTTGACTCTTCTTTGTTGGTGTCGCGTCCGATCAGGCGCCGCAGCTGATGCGCGTCGCCGCGGTTCTGAAGGAGCGCGCTGCTCGCGTCGCCGGCTCTCAGGCTGCACCGGACGCTCCGAGCACCAAACGACGGAACGCCTCTGAGATCTGGACCGGAGTTTACGGCGCCGCTAGTTCGACTCAGGCATGTATGAGCCGGAGTCCTGCCCTGCAGCGCTCTCAGTCGGGCCGAGTAGTAAAGTGTGAGAAGTGTGTGTTGCAGGAAGTGCGTGATCAATCAGCTGCACCCAGAGACAGAGGGGGATGGGATAAAAGGAGTACGAGGAGTCAAACGTCAGCTGCAACGAGCAAAAGGTAAAGCCTGAATCTATGTTGAACCCATTCCATCACCTCCTGATCCCGGTGCCTCTGCTGCCTCCATAAACCACAGCTATTCTCTGGAGGCCAGCCTTCACCTCCTGGGTCTGGATGACAGCTTGGAGGAAGGAACCGTGGATCCCACTGTCACCACTGGAGCCTATCTGTCCCTGACTTACCTGCGTCATCTCAAACTCAGGCAGCTCCAGGTGACGCGCGTTATGAGACCGCTAGTAAATGATTAAATGGCTAGAACGCCTCCCGGAGCGCTCGCCGATGATCTGTCTGCACCCGCAGCGCATTTCCCTTGGGCTGTTGAACTACCTGCGCTCCGTTGAGAGGACCTTGACCTTTGACCTGGCCGGGCTCAAGCTGCAGGAACAGGAGCTGTGCAGCTCTGCGGAGGAATCGGGCTGGATGAACGCTGCCAGAGGAGGACGAGGAGAGGCTGGAGGTCTGGGTTCGCTGCAGTACAGCCACAACACCCCCGTGGACTACAGGGTAGGCTCGCGTCCACAGAAGCCTCCCGCACTCGGCCTCTCCCTGTGAGCGACTCCTTTACCGTTTGTCCCAGGTCCACTGCTCCGAGTTCATGGAGTTCCCAGAGGTGGAGAACCTTCACGACTTCTACAGCTCCGAGGAGCAGCTCATCCACACCCAGGACCACAGGGGGTTCTACATCGTGTACGACGCGGCGCTGCAGGACCTGGAGGGGCTGCGGAGCGAGCTGCTGCTCGTCGGTTCGCACTTCATCCAGAGGAGCGCGATTGCGACCATTGGGAAACCTGAGAGCGCGATGGCGGCAGAAATCGACCGCGTTGCAGTGCTTCTCGACCTGTGGACGTGCGAGGCAGAGTTTTTGGAGAGCAAAGTGCAGGTAGTGATGAATAAAGACGAATAAAGAAGGCACCAAATAAAATCACTGGTATATTTACTCAGCTATTTATATATTTGAATGAGTCATTTTTGTTTTCTCCAGCTCTTGAATTGCTACTACGAAGCCTACCAGCACACAGCAGGAGCGGAGGAGAGGTTCACGTTGGCTGGGGTCATCACCGACATCATGCACAGCCGGCCACAGCTGGACCTGCACCAGGACTATTTCGTCGGCGCCTACAGGGCCGAGATAAGCTGCCTGCAAAGCCACAGGCAGCTCATCAAAGGCATTCTGGACAAGCAGGTGAAGAGAAACGTCCCCCTACGTGTTTAGTCTTTTCCGTCCCTTCGCGTTGTGACATTGTGCTTGATCAGATTGAACAGCAGCGACGGTACCTCCAACGCATCTGGAGAGATGACAGTAAGGGCTCCATTCAGCACTATGGCCTTCCACCGAACTACGTTCCCAAACACCTGGTCTCACTTGGAGGCAGCAGGCAAGAAAACATCAGACGGTCCAACTGGATTCTGTGTTTTTACTTTAACATTGTTGAGCTTTCCTTCTCCTTCGTCCTCGTAGCCCTGCACTGACGAGCGTCTTCCTCCTGGAGCTCCACCCCTCCCTCCGCCTGGCCTCCGCTGTCTATCACGGTTTAGCCCAGGCTCACGCTCAGCTCTGCCAGCTGCACCGAGCCACCGGCGTCTCTGAGAAACTGACTCTGAGACAGAAGCTCCTGCAGCGGGCGCTGCACAGCTGGAGCAGCCTGGCGCCGCTCGGCAGCTCCTACAGCTCCCAAGTACAGAAGGATGTGGGTTCTTCAGCCCTCAGGATCTCATTCACATCCATTCATGTAGAATAATGACGCATCTAAGTCTGTCCTTTACCCTTAGCTGTTCTCAGATCTGTTCATCGAAGACCCGTTTTTGGTGCAGAAGGTGGGGCTGACGTCGGCGTCTGCAGAGGAGGAGGACGTGAAGCGGGGGAATGAGGCCCGAGCGCCTGCGGTGCGAGCTCTGTCCAGGCTGCTGGAGCTGGTCACCGTGCGCCACCGGCTGCTGGAGTCGGCCTCAGAGACGGCACATCTGGCTCAGTTAAGGGAACGCTCACACCAGGGTGGAGGGGCATTCTGCAGGGCCCCAGGCTTGTATATTTATCAGAAACCGGGTCCAGTTTGCAGGTTAAAATAAACCCTGGGTCTCATTACGCAGGTGAATCCGTCACATTCTTCTGCGCTCGTTGCTCGTAGCGCGTCATAGTGTCAGGAATGCCGTGTTTATATCACATGCGCACATCCAGATGTTGAGCGTTTCTGTCGCTTATTTCCAGGTTGTACAGAAGCGTGGCCTCGGAGCTCGGCTTCGGCGAGTTCCACCTCCACATGCGGCCGGTGCCGTTTGACGCGGCCGAGCAGAGAACGCAGGCGGAGCGGAGTCCCGCCTTCTTCACAGCCGTGCAGGAGGAGGACAGCTCTGTGGACAGGTCCGTCTGCGCTTTGGCCGCCCGCTGCTGCCTCTGTTCATGCGCGGTCCCAGTCTAACGCCACCTCTGCCGCAGATTCGCCCCGTCCCACCTGCCTCTGAGCGTCCAGGAGCTGGACGAGGAGCAGATCGGGCGCTTCAGCTTCAGCTCCGAGGAGGCCGTCGTCCACGTACGTTGGGAACGACTCTTATTAGACAACGTGGAGCAGCTCCTCCTCCTATTCTTGTGTCTTAACAGCTCATGAACGAACAGAGCGTCCAGAACCTCCGCGTGACGCTGGCCTGTCAGGTGGCACAGAAGAACGCCCTGATCAGCGCCGTGAAGCTGGCGTCGCTCTGCTACTGGGCAGGAAGCGTGGACGCAGCATTTCCCACCAGCACAAAAGAGAGGTACAGAACCTTCACCCGCAGAACCTGTGGTGACTTACAGCGTTTTAGTTCAGGCCCTTTAATGAACAGAGTCCTGTTTGCGTTTCCAGGCTGTCTGAGGCCTTTCTCTCCGTCCAGCTGGAGAAAGTGGGCGTGCGTGACGAGATGCTGGACTCGTTTATGGAGAAGAGACGGGTTCTGAAAACGCCGGTGAGTTCCCCGCGGTCGCTCGGATCGACTGACTGGCTGCGCGTGAAGTAAAACTCTCTCTGTCCTCAGGAGGAAGCAGCAGAGGTGAAAAGGAGGGTCATCATCGAGTTTGCCAAGAAGTATGCGTGCGATCCGTGTCCTTCTCCTGAACCTGTTTGTGTGGAGGAGCAGATGTTGCTAGTTGTGCGTCTGCCGTTTCCAGGTTGACCACGCGGGTTTCGCTGCATTGCGTGAGAGCGCAGATCGTTGCATATCACTACAGCCTCATGTCGCTTCTGGACCGCGTCCCCTCCATTCGTCAGTCCCACTTCGTGGTCGGCCGAGCCGGCACAACCACAGATGCTCCGGATTCAGGAGCGGAACCCAATGCCAGGTTCAAGTACCTTCCACCTCCACTTGTTAATGCGAGCGCTGGCCCATAAACACTTGGTTGAGTTTTTTTTTTTTTTTTTTTCTCAAACAGGACGTTCCAGCGTCGGCCGCAGCAGCTCGTGTCTGACGACGGCAGGACTCTTCTCAACCTGTGGTTCATCCCCCACTTCTCGCAAGTGCTTCGCATGTTCAAAACCCAAGACGCTTCGGTGAGACCGTTAGTCTGACGCTATTAATACGGCAGCGCAGCACGCGAGAAAGTCAGCTGCTTTCGGCTAAAAGCTCTAAAGGCTGCTGCTGATTCTGAATGCAGTGGTGAACCACAGAGCTGATGTTTATCTGTTGTTTGTTCATTTAATATAAGCTACAATGTGGCACCTGTTAATCTACTTATTTAATTCCCAGTGTCTAAATCCTAACTAAAATTGCATTTCCCCTTTTTGCTCCGGTACCAGGCGTGTGCTGAGGCCCTGCACCACACTCTACTCATCGTCTCAGGTCTTCATGACATTGTTCATTACCTAGTTAGTTTCTCTAGACTCGGAAACACTGAAAGCTGCTACGGCTGCAGGAGCAGGCAGCGTGCACCGTGCTCGCATCCCGCAGCCGACTGGGGAGGCAGCGAAGGCATCGGTACGTGGGTCCGTTGGTAAGGAAGCGCCCACCGCCCGCTCCGGCCCAGGAGTCACCTCTCGTGTGCCTCTCGGTTTTGGTCGTGACAGGAGCAGAGCTGCTGGAGCTCCGGCGGCAGGTGGACGGTCTGTCCAACCCCGGCAGCCCGGAGTCGGTGGGTCGGCTGCTGCAGCTGCGCAGGCAGGTCCTCCTCCTGCAGTTCGACACTGCAGTCAGGCACCTCATCAGGTGAGTGAGAAGCGCCACCAGGCCCAGCTCTCTGAACTGGTCTGGGTGATGAAGGCTTCCTCCATCATGTCTTCCTGTGCTCAGGGACGCATTCCTCGCTTCTGGTGACTTTGCCTCTTATCGGAGTGTAAGTGACAACTTGGCGACGGCCCTCCCTCTGCTGAGTGACAGCATTCAGACCGACATGCAGGCGCTGCCTGTTCCTCAGCCCCTGGAGGCTCAGGGCTGTCAGGTCGGTGCAGGTTGGGATGTCAGCAGGAAAATAATGCTTAGCAGCACAGATGAAGAACGTCTTGTTATCGTTTCCCTCAGGCTCAGACGTTGTATCCATGGAGAAGCTTTGCAGCCTGTCATGGACTCCTGCCTCTCCAAGTTTGGGACATCCCACCCATTGAATACTGCATGCAGGTGAGACACATATTTTAGCCATCATACTAAACTACATGACTTTTTTCCTGACATACTATATTATTTACATTATACAATATCTTATACCAAGTCGTAGTTTTGCCTCTATGACCAAATACAATGATGATGCCTACAGCTTTGCCTGTGCGGCCTGAGTGATCGCACCAGATTGCAGGCCAACGCCGCCATCCTGGGCGTTTCGCTGCTCATGGAGGACGTCCTGAACAGCGGAAAAGATGCAGCGCCTGTTTGTCTCCGTGGCAACAAACAGGAGCTTCTGCATGATGTGAAATCTGATGAAGTAAATTGCATCTTCAAAGATTTGTACAGAACCCACACTGCCAGCCTGGTTGTGACAAGGCCCTACTTACACATCCTATTATGAATTTCTGTGTGAAGTTCAGAACGTGTGAAACCTTGTGTGTCAAACTCTGGCTTGTCTCCTCAGGATCCAGTTCGAATTCAGACTGTGCTGAAAGGTTTCCTCCTACTGACAAAGCAGCTTCAGGTGTTCAAGGAGAACTGGGCTCGAAGAAGTCTGGGTGTAGACGTGTTCACTGTGCCCAGTCTGTACCAACAGTTTGTGAAACTTTACAGGTGAAAGTTTATCAGATCAAGATGCCTTTAAGTACATCATCATCCGAATGATATTTCACTAGTACATATATACATACAATGTTAATTGGTTGTATTTTCTTTTCAGAGCTGAAATCTTTCTCCCCAGCATGAAAGCTCTGGCTCGACAAATGTCCAAGGAGAAAGACTATGACATGTTGATTTCAGGCAGCCAGTCGTTGCTGCCTCCTCCCGGAGCTTCAGACGTGGATGTGAAAACCTGGCAGGTACAAGCACAAAACCGCGCTCAGCTGTGTCCTTCTGCTCCAACGCAACTTCACCTCCACCCGAAACGTCTTGGTCTCAGCTCCACAAGCTGCTGGAGAGCGCCGAGTGCGACATGATCCGGGAGGTGCAGAGGAGGATCAGCCGAGAGCTGACGCTGGCGGTCGCAGAGCGCACGCGACAAGACGCGCGTCTCCCCACAGGTAGGAGGTGACGGGCTCCCGCCGGCCATCGTTTCACCTGTACGGGCCATTTGTAAAGATGAAATCTGCTCTCCTGAGCAGAGCTGTGGAAAAAAGCCCAGCTCAAGTTCAGCGTGTCCCTGGAGCGGCCGCAGATGGTGGAGACGTTCATCCAGCAGCTGATGGAAGGAGCTGACGAAGCTGAGGGGCAGGAGCGAAATGAGGTTATAAACGGTGATCAGCTTTTACAAAACTCACCAATGTTCAAACACAGCTGACAATGAGATCCCACCGTTTGTTTTCAGCTGAGGGTCTCCCGGGACCACCTGCAGCAGTGTCTCACCCGCCTCGGCTCCGCTGTGATGGAGCGAGAGCGCCGCGGCTTCCTGCTGTACTCGCAGTTCTACGAGCAGATCCTGCAGCAGGAGACGCAGCTGCTGCGCGAGAAGGAACGGGTACGTGTGAAGATCGCCACCCGAACGGCACGGTTTATGTATGACTGACATTCTGTGGGTCGCTCTCGCTTTTCCAACATCAGGATTTAAAGGATCTTCGGGACTCTCGGGCACAAAACTCCCAAACAGAGGTGAGTAAACCTCCCCCACTTGCTTTAATTTAGTGTTTTGGAGCAGCTTTGTGCACTTTGCTCGCAGGCGTCCGGGTGGTGCCGTGGGATGATGCTGCAGATCTCAGCGCTGCAGGCTCAGGTCGCTCAGCTCCAAGAAGAGAAACGTTCCCTCGAAGAGCAGCTCGGTCTCCGGTTTAAGGAGCGCTATGACCCTTTGGTCCGGCAGCTCTTCGCTACCTGCATCCAGATGAAGGTGAACTTTGTTTTTAGGGTTTGTTTTCGTTTTGCCTGTGATTCTGACCTCCGACATGATGAGTTGCCTGAAATCTTCTTTTCCCCACACTGTGTGGATCCCAGGGCAGACTTGATGTGCATCACCAGCAGATGGAGCAGGACGTGGGTGAGATGGTGAACAGAATCAGAGCCCAGGGAGTGGACAGAATCATGAGGCTCAAGAAGAAGTACGGCTGCACGACGGACAACGACGGGCTCATGCTCACACAGTTAAAGGTCCAGTCAAACTGACCTGTGTGTCTGAGCCTTAACCCTAAAACTGGAGATACTACCGGCATTGATGTGCTGTATCTGTCTGATAGAAAGAAGAAATCTACGAGTTGAACCTGGAGAACGGTCGGCTGAGCGCACTGCTCTGTAAACTCAAGGCTTTGAGACGATGGAGGCAGGTGGTCGATGAGGGGAAACTCCATCGACAGCTGCTTCAAGCTCAGCAGGTCAGCACCAGGATGAAACACTCAATATTCGGGAATCAAATCTGTTCAGGAAGTCAAATGTGAAAAAAATATGGATGGAGATGAATCAAGAGTTTGCAAGTAGTTTGTCTTTGACTCGTTACACTTGTGATTCTGGTCGTGTGGTGTCCAGAGAGAGATTACCAGTCGCACAGACGCCCTCAGGGTGAAGATGATGTCGGAGGAGAAGGTGGTTTTCCTGCAGGAGGAGCTCGACGTCGTCCGGCAGATGCTGAGCCACTGTCAGGCCGAATGCAGCGGCATGAAGACCCTGCTCAGCCGGAAGGTACACACATCACACACGGGACTACGCAGTAAGGCGCGGCGCTGGATTGCTGGTGCGTCACCGGTCATGTGTGCTCACAGACAGAGGAGCTCCAGGTGGTCAGGCATCAGTCTGCGCAGGAGGCCCGCAGCAGGCAGGAGCTGGACAGCTACCGACTGCAGAGCCTGGAGCAGATGAGGGCCGACGTGGAGGACCGAGACCGGCAGCTGAGGGCGCTCGGCGAGCAGCTGGACAGAGGCAGCAGGATGCAGCAGCTACAGCGGCAACGCAGCGCCAAGGAGATCCGTCAGGTGGCTGCACCGCTGACCACGGGCCTGTGCCATGAGGCGGCAAAATGACTGTCGCGTCTTTAAATTCAGGTGAGGGGACGTCTTCATCAGGAGCGAAGCCTCAAACAGGAAGCCTTCCAGCAGGTGGATAAGCTGAAGACCCAGGTCAACGACATGGAGGCGGCTGTGTCCAGGTGCACGACTACACCAGGTAAAAGCCGGACCGAGGTCTGCGCTTCTTTGGACTCATTCTGATTATTTAACTTGACAATTTGCCCACAGTCTTCTCTGTATCAATCACAGGGCCAAGCAGAGCATATTGCACGCTGTCAGTGAGCAGATTGAGCATTAGAAGCCCCTCAGCAGGTACAGAGCATGAATCCTACCTTGGTAATAAGCACAAATCACGTCTAGACTTCATGCAATGCAGCAGTAAATTGAAAATCTATAGATAACGCATTTAGTAGAACTTTGTCTTTTCATCGTGACGCTCACAGTTCTGGTAAAAGTCGACCTCCTTGTGCAGAGCATCAAAGCCGCATCTCTGTTCTATTTCGGGCTCAGGTCTGCGCAGGGCCAGTCGGCAGCCGTCGGCCCTGCAGCTCGGCAGCGTCTCAAACCACGGCGCTGCTCAGGAGTTGGCCTCAGAGCCAAGACCGCAGGGAGCAGAAACAGCCGGGGGCCGCCTCAGCGCCAGACTGGACCGGGCCAAAGCTGCGAGTGAGCTCCCAGCGCAAGGACCGGGTTCAACCAAGGTTCAAACCAGACGCTGCTTTTAAATCATCAACCAGCTGTTTACTTTAATGGAAGTCAAAATACACTGCACTTTAGCATTTACCATCATTGAAAGCAAGGAAATAAGGTTCTGTGGCAATTAGAGAAGCAGGACCCCAATCAGACTTTGTTTCTCTTTCAGGATCCGTCTCGTCTCCGTGTCCTGGCCACAGAGACGCTGTTACCAAACCTGTGAGATAATGTTACTATGATCACTCACCAGCAGGAAAGATTCACTAATTGATGCTAAAAACGCAAACTGAACTATAAATAAACACATTTTATTCATGTAATGATTTTACTGTTTTGTTATTATGTTATTTTCATACTGGAGCTAATATTGTATTATAGATGCACTGGTAATAATTAGGCAGTTTTCCTGTATTAACCATAAGACCTATTCAAGTGCAGAAGTACAGGTCTGTCCTGTCATTGTCTGTCGGTCCCGTGTCTTGCGGTTCTGTCCTGTCCCTCACTCAGCTGTCCTGCTGCAGCCCGGTGGTGTAGAGGTAGGAGACGGTTCCTGCCTGGATCTGAAACGTCTGTCCCTGGATGTGGTGGCTCGAGATCTGCTCGCTGGTCTGGCTGATGGAGATGGGCTGGCCGCTCTGGCTGCTGATGTGAATAGCCTGGTTGTGCTGCTCCCGGCCCGCCGGGCCCTGCGGGGTCTCCTGAGCGATGGCCAGCTGCTGGACCGGCTGGTGCATCGCCTGTCTGGACTGTGGGGCTCTGTGGTGGGCCTGTAGGTGCTCCATGGCCTCTTTACTCAGAGTGATGACCTGCATCTGCTCGGGCTGGTGCATAATCTGCCCCTCCAGCATACTGATGGTCTGAATCTGAGGGCCGTGCTCCACAACGCCGCCCTGCGCGACCAGAGCCACGTTTTGCATGTGTCCTGTGGGCTGGGTGAGCAGGGTGATTTTGGGGTGAGCCGCATCCGCCGCCTCGCCGTCTGTGGTGATGATGCTGATCTCCTGATCCTGCCCCGGCACAAAGTTAATGTTGTTCACGTCCGCCGTCACCACCAGCTGGATCTCCTGCTCAGAGCTGGGCGGCAGCTGGTACTGCTGCAGCTGCAGGATGTTCCGCACCTCGTCCGGGGCTGCCTCAGACGGGGCCTCTGTTGATGCAGCTCGTTCCTTGCTGTGGGATTTGGTGTGTGTTTTCAGATTGTCCAAACGGGTGAAGGAGAGGTTGCAAAAGGTGCAGGTGAAGGGTTTCTTTCCTGAGTGGGAAGCGACATGCCGCCTTCTCGCGCTGGGGTCAGAGAAAGACTTCTTGCAGATGTTGCAGTCATAGGGTTTCTCACCTCTGCAAAAAAAGAACATGTCACTGAATATCAAGCTTTATATCAATACACAACGAATGATGATAGGAACATATGAGAAAGTCAGGCTAATGCTACCAAACCCATCCAGTTGATACTGGATTTAGAACTCAAAAAACAAAAACATGTTAACTTTTGTCAAAGGCATTAAAATGAACAATTAACAGAAATGGTTTGCTTTTGGCTGCTGATGAATGAATGACAGTGACTGAGAAAGGTCTCTTACCTGTGAATCCTTATGTGTGTCTGCAGCGTGCTCTTAGCTGTAAAACATTTCCCACAAATCTCACAGGTGAAAGGCTTCTCACCTTTGGAGCAACAAACAAACCACTAGTTACACGATAAAATGTGTGCACACACAAACGAATGCTGCACAGATCTGCCTCAGATTTCACCTGTATGAGTTCGCAGGTGCTTTTTCAGCTGAGCTGTGTCCATGAACTTGTGATGGCACTGAGCACATTCTGGTAGTGATTTACCTTTGGATGAAATAGAACCAACACATGACTGATACTTTGAAAGGGACCTCATCAAAATCAACTAGTGACTCAAGTCTCACCTGTATGAACTCTGTAATGACTTTTAAGCTGCCTCTTCTGAGTGAAGGTTTTACCGCATTTATCACAGTCGAAAGATTTCTCTCCTGTAGATCCAAAGAGAAGCATTTGCATTCGAGGATTCATTAACAGATGTCACAACATTTTTCCGACTGCTGACTTAATCCCGTCCTACGTTTATGGAGATTCATGTGCTCCTGTAGGGAATGTTTGGTGCAGAGAGCTTTGGAGCAGACGGTACAAACAAACGGCTTCTCTCCGGTGTGGATGCGCTGGTGGACGAGGAGAGTGTGTTTCTGGGTGAAACCCTTCCCACAGTCTGGGCATCGGAACGGTTTCTCTCCTGGGAAAACAAAACAAAGAACGTTCAACGAGGTCCGTCTTCAGTGATTGTTTGCTGTGTATTAATACACTACCTGTGTGGATTCTTTGGTGGATTTTTAAAAAGAGGTGGTTTTTGAACACTTTGTCGCAGTCCTCACACTGGGCATCAGTGTTGGGGTACTTCCTCTTCCTGCCCCTCCTCCCAGGCTCTTTGCTTCCTGTGGGGTCACCGGCCACCTTGTAACTCCTGTACTTGACCGGGGGCCTGATTTTGCGTTTGCTCTGCCGACCCTGGCTCGCGTCCGCGTGGTGACCTGCACGTTCCGCGTCTTCGCTGTCCACGCTTCCAGCCTGTGCCTCCTCTGAGCCGGGGCACGGTGCACGTCTCTCCACCTGCGGCCCGGCCACGGGCACGGTCACGCTTTTCTTTGGCCGTCCTTTTTTGCGTTTCGACATGTGTAGCACCTCGGCATTGCTTTTCTTTGCCTCTTCACTTGGAAGCCCTGTAGAAGATTGTTTCAGATGAGTAAGCTCCTTGACAAGGTCGGTGACCTCCATGAGGGCGGCGGTGGCCAGCAGTTGCTCTGTGACGCTCTCCTCCACATATACTTGGGCGTTGTAGATGAACTCCAGCACTGTAGAAAACATCTGCGCCGTCATGCCGGCCAGATTGTAGGTGGACTGGCTTATGTGATCCTCTGATGTGAACATGAGGGAGAAGAAGTTGCTGCTTAACGCCAGCAGGGCTTTGTGGGCTTTGAAAGGCACTTCTTCAACGACTAAAGTAACGTCACACAGCAGGTTCTTTTTCCTCAGCCTGTCAAATTTGCTTAGGATGCTTTGCTTGTGTGGATCTGAATAGAGGACCTTAAAGGGCCATGTCCTGGTTGTTGCATCTTGAGACATCTTCCCCCTGACTCTGTCAAAAAATATACAAAACATAACAAATAGTCTGCGTTGTAAAGTAAAAAGTTAAAGACATATTGTATTTATCACGTTTTCCAATAAACAAAGTCAACATTCACGTATTAAACGTCACCTGCTAATTTGCTTTTTGCTTCACTTTAAAACTTGAAACATCTACTTGTCGATGCTTGTTTATGCAGGTAAAAATTAAGAAACAAAGTTTTTCATTCATTAAAAATACTTGCTCAGGTATTTACTACTATAAAAGTAAACACAAGGTTGCAACAGATAAATAAGATTAAAAACAGCTGTGGTGTATACACAGCGTAGTACTTAAGTAAACTAATCCTAACCCACTAACTTTCGCACCAAATTGCTAACGAACAACGGTGTGTAGAGACTAACTGTTAAAAGGTTGCGTAAAACGTTTGTTTCAGCTCTGGTTACGGACATAGATATGACTTTAGTGATCGACCAGCTCATTAATCGCATCCTCGGCGTTACTCCGTTCATTAGTTTAAATTACGGATTCAAACCATGTGCAAGTGAAGGCTGATGCTAGCAAACAATGCACGGGGTGCTAGCTAAAAACGTGCAAACTCAGAGACAAACACGAGAGTGAAATAATTCTGAAAACAGGTAGATTTTTAGATTTTTGTAAAGTCTGATTGCAGCAGGTCCCAAACCAGCGGTTTATTTTTCAAACAGCGAGCTTTTAGGACCTTACCTTCGGTTCTGTCGCCGGGCAGACGGGAGGACGTGAATACGAACGATATATCGCGAGAGTCGAGGACCTGACGAGACCGCAGCAGAACTGTAAATGCTCTGGATCGCATAAGCGCCTGGTCTGTAACTGGACCGTGTGCCGCCATATGAGTTACAGATCAGTCTCTTGCCATGCGAAACGAAACGAGCATTTAACGAGCTACATTTATTTGGGTTCTCATTTTAAAAGGTTAAATAGCTTGTTAGACTAATTATCTGCTCAGACGGTCCCATTTTATCTGTGGGGGTTCCAATTATACCGACTGTCATCGATGAAGACACTTTATTAGAAGGTGCGCAGACAAACAGTTGTTTTCTTCGCAGTTAAAATAACTAAATCCAGGTAGGTGAAGGAGGGTTTGCTCTCAATGGCCCAGTAATAAAACAAATATGTACAGCACCACTTGCTCGCACTGACGTTTAGACGGCGCGTGCAATTTGAGCTACTGTATAACCTCGCACCTTGCAGTCTGGCATCGAGAAACACTGGTCGTTGTTTTGAAACAGATCACAGTCTTGCAATTTATACCAGGAACGACACGAACTGCACGTAACCTGTGCTTTGCACGGTCCCCCACTCTTGAATTTAAAGGGTCACATCAGGTCGTGCGTATTAAAGCAGTGTTTTTACCACACTGACGACTAAAAAGTTTTTAATCCTAAAAAACGCTGACAATTAATTGTGTACATTTACCTATAAATTAAGCAGTTGAATTTACAAAATATAAATTGTACTGGAACTTTATATGTTAAATCATTCAGATAGTACAGAACACTTATCTGCATAAAGAATTTACAGTTGTGCTTGAATGGATTCTTTTAATGAAATGCTATGGGGCACCTGGTTATGATTTTTAATAGGTGTGCTACTTTGTCTAAATAATATTTTTTTCATGAATGAATAATGAAAACACAAAGAAAACTTGGGTGGGAGCCTGCTTGTTAAGGCTGCGTGACCTTGTTCCCCCATGTTTGTGGTGTTGTTTCAAAGTCTGCCCATTTGACTGATAAACCGACCACATAACAAGATTAAGCCATAACTGATCCTTGCACTGTGTAGTTAATGTTATAACTGTTAGTTGTACTCTAACCTTCTAAAATCCTATGGTTGCAGGACTGCAGTGGGTTTCTTCCCCTACTTCACCTCTGCTGTAGCGCAACACGAGCCCGTCTGGGATGAAGCGTGCCAGGGTTGTGGTGGTTGGAGCCGGTGTGGTCGGCCTTTCCACAGCCGTGTGCATCGCTGAGACGCTGCCGCTCTGCTCCGTGACGGTGGTGGCGGAGAAGTTCAGCCCCGACACCACCAGCGACGGAGCGGCTGGGATCCTGATTTCTGAATTTTTTCCAGGTATGAGACATGATGCATCACAGTAGACGTGGAAATAATGTTATGTACTATAATCGTTACAGTATATGTCCAGTACAATAGATATGACGTAGATTGATTAGTTGCAAGCAGAAAATGAGTAGTTGTCCTGCATCTTTCCATTAGATATTCCCCTGGCAAGACAAAGACAGTGGTTTAAGGACAGCTTTGATCACCTGTTTGCCATTGTTCAGTCAGAGAGCTCACCTGAAGCTGGAGTAATGTTGAGCTCTGGGTATATTAAATACGCTACATGGCCTGTTCATTTGTCTTATTCTTTTTGTTACAGTATTGATCATCCTTTCTTTTTCCTTCTCCAGCTGTCAAATTTTCCCGGAGGTTCCAGCCGATACCAAGCCGTACTGGTCCGATTTTGTGATTGGCTTTCGATTAATGACTGACCGTGAATTAAAGCGATTTCCAAATCACAAGTTCGGCCAAGCGTTCACCACCATAAAGTGTGAATGTTCCAGCTACCTGTTGTGGCTCGAGAAAAGGTTAGTTCTTCCTGTTATAGACCAACACATTGTCAGAGTGTCAAGTTTGTTTACTGTACATTAAATACTTTCTTTCGTTATTTTAAATGAACAAACCCCCCAAATTAATGTTTTGTCTGTTTTTCCAAGGTTTAGAAAAGCTGGGGGCTTAGTGCAACAAAGGAAAGTGAACAGTCTTGAGGAATTAAGCATCAGCTATGATATTATTGTCAACTGCTCGGGATTGGGCTCCAAATCGCTGGTGGGCGACGCCGAGGTGTACCCAGTAAGGGGCCAGGTTTTGAAGATGGAGGCACCTTGGTTGCACCACTTCGTCAGAGTCGCAGATGGGAAGACTTACATCTACCCTGGTATCCGCAGTGTGACCGTCGGCGGCACTAGGCAGGATGGAGACTGGCGGCTACAGCTGGATGAGGGCGACACAGAGAGCGTCCTGCAGCGGTGCACCAGGCTGGAGCCGTCACTCAGCCAGGCCAAAGTTCTCTGCGAATGGGTCGGGCTGAGGCCCGGCAGGAGGAGCCCCAGGGTGGAACGGGAGCTGGTGCAGCTCCGCGGCTGCAGGGTTCCCATGGTGCACAACTATGGCCACGGGGGCAGCGGAATCACTCTTTCCTGGGGTACGGCCCTGGAAGCAGTGGGGCTGGTGAGGCAGTGCCTTCACGAAATGCCTCTAAAGTCTAACCTGTAAACAAAGTCTGCTACTAAATCCATTTTACTTAGTACAAGCAAAACTCACCTTGTAACAATTAACAAGGGTGATGGAAAACAACCACAAATGATACTTGAAAGAAAAAGAAAATGCATTTTCTAGTTTGCATTAAAAAAAACACTGAATTTAACAGCACCTTAAATAATTTAAATATTTTGAGATGGTTTATGTGACAATGTCATAATAATTTAGCATCATTATAGATGTGAGTATACAGTATAAACTACTGAAGGCATAATTATACTAAGAATTGTTTCCTTTGTTAGTTGAGTGTTTGTCTGACAGACATTAAAGCAGGTTTATTGCTGACAGTAAGGTGATTAACATTGAGTTTATAGAAGATACTTTTATTATTAAATTAAGAATGAAAAAAAAATCCTGTACACACATAACTGAAAATGATTGACTTTACAGATTTGGAAAGAGTTATTTTTCAGTTTTAAGGTATTGACAAACCTTGTACAAGCATTCTGCTAATAAACTGTTAAAACTCCTGTGATTAAATAAAGAGATTCTTTGCATGTTTTGCCTGTGTCATTTATGTTCTTGTAGTTTAATCTGAACCTACATTAAACAGTTCCCAGTTTTTCAGTGCTTTCAACTTGGCTGCAGTGAAATCAAGGTCAGTTATTTTATTTAGAAATGGAAAATATTGATTTTGTTTTTATTGTAGTTCACGTCTTGGTAAGCTGGGACAGTACCAAGACCCAAACCAGCTAAATACTGTATAAGTCAGTCTAAGGTGACACCTTTACTTTTGATTTGGAGTCGGTACCTTTTCAGACGCTGGCTCCGTTTGCACATTAATATCTTGATTCTGGGTCTTTTCTTCTGTGAGGGAACCCAGTTGTACTGATTTTACAAACATCTTCTTCCTCTTCATTTTCAGCCGCTTGGCCTCAGAACTGGCTGAGAGTGGACCACTGATCCTGTACTCTGAGGAGAGGTGGTCTGTGCACTTGTGCACAAAGGGCCTTTCTGTGAGTAGCGGCTCACGGTCAAACTTTTCCGCTGGCCCCGTGGGTTGCAGACTGAGGTGCGTGCTCAGGGTTCTTCCTCCTCGCTGAGCGGCACACACGTTGCCTGTGTACATGCTCAAAGCTTCATTTGATGTGGCTGAGGAGTGAAACGGTGGAACTGTGGCTTTAGAGAGTTTCTGACTCGCTGTGTGCTGGGGTCTTTGCCCCATCTTACTACAGGAGCTAGGTTGTTTCCTCTGATGTTTGCGGAGGCATGTTAGGGAGAAACAGCGCCTCAGCTGTGCTGCTGCTGCTGGGTTTCTCTTTAATTCAGTGAAGCTCTGGCTCCTACAAATAGCTCCACGAAGAAGACCACTTTTTGTTGGACTAAGACGGAAGGTGTTCTTAGATCTTAGTGATTCCAAGTTAAATGGTTGACATGTTGGTTTACTTTGGTGCAAAACCTTCGTGGGAATAGTGGATGTCAGAGTGGAGGGGAAGGCGGTGGACTCGGGGGACGAGAGGCTGCTCGACTCAAACCCAGAGGAGGACCTGCTCAGGGATGAAGTCTTTTTGTCCCTTCCTGAAATAAACAAGTGCAACGTGTGCAGATCATGCAGATGCCATTCTACTTCAACACAACAACAGAGGTTCACAGTGATGGGATGTGAAAGGATGCAGAGAGAGAGAGAGGAAGAAGCGCCGAAACTACTGTAAACGTGTGCTGCTAGTGAACAAGGAATGGAGAAAACCAAGCGAGCAGTCAAGTCTGCTAAAGCACAGAGCAGTTTATTCCTCACGCTCAACCGTAATGGAAGCACAGAGACCAGGCTGAGACCCAAACCTGCAACACGTCAGTCAGTGTTCAAATCACTAGTGCTTTCCACCTTTAAGAGTTGTTCTGAAACTTAGTGCATTTACAACTATACAAAATGTCTCCCTTCAGTTTAATTATGTTATTTTGTAAATATTTGAATAGTCCTGCATTGTGCAGATTTCAGGCACAAAATAAAATACTGTGCAACATTATATTTTACTGGACTAAAAAAATATACACACAAACAGCACAATCTAAAGTAAACTGTACAGATGTGGCCAGACCTCTCTAATCACATGACCTTTTGACATTCACAACAGCCCTCCTTTACAGTCAGCACGCCGCTATAATTAAAACACGTTTTGCAGTTCCTGAGAACTGTTGAGATCTAGAGTTTGAACAGTTCTGTGTCAGTAGAACAGTCACCAATTTTTAGCAGACGCACCATAACCACACAGCTTACAAGTGCATTGCTATTTCTGAGAAGACCTACAAGCTGTTCCACATATAGGCTGTCCGAGCGTGAGCTGGGCAGCAAAGTCAGGGCTTCCATTTCTGCAGACATACTTGTGTTAGGTCGTCTCCACTTATAATATTACACTGCGAATGCTTGTGTTAAGAATCTTAAAGAACAGAAAATTGACTGCAACAGTTCAGTGGTGCAGAACCAGAAGAAAGTATGACTTGAAAAACAAGATGCTTGGAAATATAGAGTGCCAGAAGTAAATGAGACGGCGGCAGAGTCTTTCAAGGAGAGCATGGAAACTGAAACTCGTGGCTTGTAATGCTTGAGCATCAGGAAGGACTTAAGACGACACGTCTTTCTAGCGACAGATGAGGCAGGCGAAGAGGATAGTGTTTACAGGCGACTCAGGCTGTCATTACCATTCTCCAGGTTCTCATTACTCTCATAGCAGCCTGAGTCTCGTGGGGAGTCGCCCACGAGGCCACGCCTGTCCAGAAGTAGCTTCTCCTGCGAGGCCCCAGCATGAGCGCTTCTCTCTGGATCGCTGCTTCCTGCAAGTCACAGCACGACCACCAGGGGGCAGACGGTCAGAAATCACTCAGAAGCACTGCTACTGTAAGCCAGACCAGACCTCTGTGAAGTCAGTGCTCAAGTGTAACACCAGACCCACCTTCATACTCCTGCAGCAGCTCCACAGCAGTGAGCAGCACCGCTCTGTGCTGGGGGTCTCTGATGTTCAGCTCATCCAGGTCTTCTTCCTCCAGCAACTTGAATGTGTCCAGATCCTCATAGCCGTTAAAAAGAAAGGTGGGAAGATGCTCCTGTGGAAGAATCAGGATAAATGTATTATTATTTTTATACTTTTCTATACAAATTAAACATAAATACACGTCTACTTGTGTGTCTCATAAATGATCACGCGCTCATTACTTTGAGGTTGATGCGATCAAGGAGCTCCTCCACAGACGTGGGCTTCGGCTGCCGGGCCTTCCTCCGTCTTCGCGTCTTTTTGGGCTTCACCTCCTCCTCATTCAGAACATCCACATAAATGAACTTGAACGTGCCGACTTTACCATTGAGCATTCCCATCCACGTCCCCATGGGTGGTTTACTAATGATGTCGATGATGTCTCCACTCTGAAAAACAAGACCGAAGCTGTTTTTTATACATTTCAGGTGACCTCTATGTACAGTATTGTGTAACTTCTTGTGATCTTATTGTGTTTTACTTTTAGTTTGAGCGAGTCTGTGTCATAGGGACTGGGGGTGAAGTCGGTATGAACTAGAGCACGTCCACAGAAGGGCCCATGGTAAGGCAGCTCATCCTCTTCACCATCCTCAGACTTTACACTTTCTCTATTGCTGTTGGATGAGTCAGTGGTGCCCACTGTCTGACCACCTACACAAACAACAGAGGAAGAATTAGATGATCCATGGTCTGTAAGTTCTTCACAAATATATTTAATATTTCTTGTAATCTGATGCAGGTGCCAGAATTCACAGGTTTTCTACGATATATACACACAATATGTTTAGACTATGTTGAAGGTGATCCAGTGTCTTTGAAAATGTCTTTAAACTCTGCACATCTGGTGTTTCAAGGCAAAGTGAAAACAAATGAGGATTAGTTGAAAGTACACACTCGCACACGCACACACGCGGGCTTACTCATGGAACTTTGTCCACTGAGGGAACTCCGCAGGCTTTCCACAGACCCTCCTGGCTTCAGCTTGGGTTTCTCCAACGAGTCAGAGTCCGTCTGTGGTGAGTGAGGGCAGCTTAATGTTCGGTCTGGGCTTGACTAAAACAGGAAGAAAAGTATATATAAATTTGACCTGTGGCTATTATCCTAACAGCACTTTACACTACTGGACATTAAACATCAGCATTACTGCACCTGCTTCTATACAAACAGACCTGTTCAGAGAGGGAGCTGTTGTATCTCTTAGATATGTGCTTTCTCATCGTTTCCCTCACGGACTTGACTTTTTTTCCGATAGAAATACGTGATGTGGAGGGAGACTTCACAGCGTCTCTCACACCGACACCTTCGTCTTTGTTCTTATGAATGATGAAAAAAACCAAAAAACAAAAACACAACAACAAACATAAGTACATTTAGACACTTGGTCCAATTGGAGATTCAGTGATGACAGTTACGTACAGGGTCATTGCTGTCAATTGAGCGGCTGGTCAGGTCAAAGCCTCCAAAGCTACACGCTCTCTGTGAAAACAGAAAAAAAGTCCTATTTCTTTTGAGTCTACAATGGTAAAAGTAGAGAACAAAAGTTATATTTGTGTGTATTAGGGAGGTTGATGGATGTCACTACCACTAATGTTGGAAGTGACTTGGGTACTGACCCCGTGGTGGCTGAGTGGATTGAGGATACGGTGACGGATCTCCCCATCAGTCACTGAGCGACAGATTTTAGGTTCCTCATCATTGCATACTTCTATCTGAGAAGAGAAAGAAGCACCGGCTTCGCCTGTCTCCCTCACCTCCCTGGTTACTGCCTGCTGATGAATGGAGCTGCCACTAGATGCGCTAAATGCCTGGAGGAGTTTCTGGCTACTGTAGTTTTTCAGTCTGCTGAATGAGGGAGAGGCGGTCAGGCTGTCGGCCTCCCTGCCGTAGGTCAGCTGCTCCTCCAGAGCTGATGCCAGGGACTCCACGGCACAAACAGAAGACTTCTTCGGTGCATCCGAGTGCGTGAGTGCAGGGGAGTGATTATCTATGTTTCGATTGTCTGGGCAGGTGAAAGAAGGAGAATGGGGGAGAAAGATTATCAGTTCTTGACGCTTCCTTTGGAAAAACAAAGCTTTCACTTTTTGAACCTCCTAATGCTAAAAGTCTTGAAACACAAACATAAAAACAGTAAATACTATTATTAGAGTGCCTAGGTTTAAGTGAACCAGTATTTTGATTCATCACAATTACTGTTTAGTCTACAGTATGTCACATTACTCCTCCTGTAATTTTACAGGAAGGTTTTGATGCTGCTGTAGATTCTATTACATGTACTGTACCTTCTAGTCCAGGTCGCTTAGACTCGTCCAGTCTGACCAGCTTCTTCTTCACATTGCGAGTGGAGCTGACCAGTTTATGCAGTCTCCTAAACGCCACAGATTCGTCCTGTTCGTTATCGGACAGGTCACAAGGCTAATCGATGGGAAAGACAGAAACATTTAATTACTCTCACAGTATGATTTAAATATTTGCAGTTTGTGTGTATGCCGTCTATGCTGCAAGTAGAACTAGTGCTAGGGCCTGCTTTGGAAAGTACAGGTAGCTTAATATAAACGTGTGGTAGGAAACCACAGTGGTATGAGTAATAACTTACAACTAACTATAGATGAGAAAGCAAATACGCGACATTGGTAAGACAAGATGGTTTGTGTCCGACAAACAACAGGGGAGGTCACGGGACCCATAACGCAGAAAGAGAAAGTCACAGTAGAAAACAGAACAGAGAAACAGTCAGACCATCCAAACAAATCTGAAAAATGTGCCCTGAACCTGAGCCCCCTAATCACCCCACCCGTGCATAAAAGAGCTGCGGCCTGCATAACAGGAGCCTGTGCTGAATCCACCCGCTCACTGCAGCACAATAGGGGGTTAGTGCTTTGACAGCAATGAATAGGAGTCCGCCCAATGCCCTGCAGTTAGGAGAGGCTTCTGAGCTGCAGGGCTTTAGAGGGGGCCCCGGTTCACAGTTAGGACAGAAGGGGAGGGAAAGAGGGGTGATGTCAACAGCTCAGCACTCTCCCCCGTGCGCATCACTGCCTAAAGGTGTGAATCAGCAGCAGAAGGTAACTAAGATGCCCTCAAACCGAGCTTAGAGACTTACGTTGCAGCTGGGCGACTCCTTTGTGGTGGGACTGGGGAGACTGGTCGGCTGTGGGGGATCAAATACGCATGTCTGTCGGTTTTGGATCTCAAACTCCTTCAACTGCAAAGAAAGACGAACCTGTTACAAACAAACAGCACCTGTGCTTTGACTATGTGCTCACGGTGCATCAGGACAAATAGGTCGCATAAGTTTGGGTGCCCGGTTTCATACCCGTCCCAGGGCTTCCTCTATAGAGATCATGTTCTCCTTCACCATCATCATCAGCTGGATGCGCTCCTCATCGCTCATGGTAATTTCACTCGCCACAAAACCAACATCATCACCTGTGAGTTAAAACGTATAGCGTCAAGTGAAAAGACCAAATACTTTTTGTGTCTAATCGGAATTAACAACGGGAATAAACTTGACTATGTTGCCCATTAATAATCTTTGTTATTTGACTTAACGTACCTTTTGAAATCTGACGCATTGTTCCTTTCTGTGACTTTCGAAAGGTTTGCCAAAAAGATTTATTCTTTCTTTTTCCATCCCACTTTCCTATACAGAACAATGATTCAGTTTAGTATTATAAACACAAGACTAAGCCACAGTATTAATTTTATTCTCTCCAAATACCACTAGAAAAGGTTAAATACAACGTACTGCCAATGAAAAATACTAAATAAAAAATTCATAGAGTTTCAACTTACCTCCTGATCCATCATCGGAGCTTGATTTGTGCACAGGCAACCTAAAAATCAAAAGTAATATTCAATTAAAATTAGTTATTTAACTTGTCAGCCAAAGCCCTGAGAACAGTACCTGTTTTCCAGAGTGGTTTTCTTCATTTTACGTCCCTATCCCAACATCTGCTGCTACATCTCATCTATACTTTAGACTTGTGTGTGATTCAAAAATAAAAAGTTACAAAGGTTGACTGATCCTCATGACACTAGCATCATTATAGACAAACCAAAGCTGTCAAAAAGATGAAAAAGACTAAGAGACAGAAGTCAGTTCTCTACAGGCATCGTCAGAACAATACTCCCTTTTTCACGTCCAGTCGGGGTTTTGCAGCAGCAGCTCTTACGTGCCCTCTGCATTCTCTGCACACTTCTCCCCTCCCTTCTCTCTCTCTCTCTCTCTCTCTCTCTCTCTCTCTCTCTCTCTCTCTCTCTCTGTCTCGCTCTGTTCATATCGCTTTGCAGCCGTTTGCAACACTTGTTACTGCCAATGATTCAGTGTGATCAGTCTGCAAAATGATCATATTGTTTTTTTAGGGTGGTAACTGGATTTGTTATTTTCCTGACATTGAGTATCTGTGCTGCAAAACTAAGAAGAATAACTTAATCATTATAGGGTTAAAGTGAAGGATTTCTTATGCCCCTATTCAGCAAAGAGGAATAGAATAAAAGTTTGTAAAAAAGCAAAAACACAAATCGGCTCCTCTCCAGTCTAATGTACTGGCCCTTTACTAGGGGGCAGTGCAGGGTTTCTTCTAAATACTAAAGTGACTTCTGTCACCTATTAAATTAAAGACAGGCATAATTATAATCATACATAAAACCCTTAAAAAATGGATGCTGAGTCACTTTTCCATTCTTTAACACATCTAATTAATTCAATATGTTGATTCATCATTGGCATCATCATCATCCAGTTTCTTATTTTGCCCCCCCCCCATGATAAAATATGACTAAACTTGGAAATCTCTCAAACAATGAAGGGAAGGAAGGAAGTTTAGAGGTGACACAGATATGCATCATAAATATGACTAGTAAGCACCAGGAAGCAGAGGAAATGCACATGTCCACAGTGATAAAGAGATAACACAGGGGGTATTAACCACAGGTACAGTACAGAATAAATTACTGTGTAGCTATCAACACTGCACATTATGCCACTCAATCATATTTGTTTTATCTATTACATCATCTACTGACACTTATAATAATCTCTAAATCTCTGCCCTGGCAATCATTTCTCCTTATTCATTAAATGTTTTACCGTCTTTCTGTCTCTGGAGTTGACATGGTGCTGCTGAGTCCCAGGGATTCCTTGAGAAAGTTTAAAAAAAAAAAGGTTATTTAAATTACATTTTTTTACAATTACTTTAATTTTCCATTCATATAGCAACAACCAATTATTTTTAAGAAATTCTAATAATATAGCTGTTACGAATATTTTAAATTATAACAGGAGGAGAAAGCCAAAAGAATATGTAGCAAATGAAAAAAATGTCTCAAGTACAGGACTCTGCAGAGGAGTCAGTCAGATGTTACTTTTTAGTCATCTACTTTATTTGAACTCAGATTATACATGACGAAGCAATTCCTCCGGGTCTTATCGGCCTATCTGTGTATCAGACCACAGGAGACATCAACTTCCTGCTGAGAGCTGCAGAGAGCTGGACAGTCACCTGGATCTGAGAGCGCAGCTGCACTGATGCGGCCACTGAGTCAACCTTTTCCTGAAAACACACATGCATGGAAAGCGTGGAGTTAATTATAGTCTCATCATCACATCACAGAAATAGAAATAATATACAGCCGACTGAAGGAGTCAGCTATGACTATGTTCAGTTTCAGAGGCTTTGATCTCTGCAGTGCTGGACATGTACAGTAAGGTATATAAACAAATTCATATCGGATTTCTAGAGTATGTTGCTACAGAAATCTGCTGGTTTGCCTATTTCAGCATAAAGACTGGAAACAGGAGTAAAGTGCTACTGCAAGTGCTAATCTAACTGTAATTAGAGAGCTACAAAGGCAGCAGGTAGGAGTCACCTTCTGACAGGGCTGACAAGCTAATACATGGATGTTGCAACATCACAAACACTATTAGGAGGAGTTCAAGAAAAAAAGAACACAAATCCGTTTACCATATCTGCATCTTGCACTACTTTGCGCTTCCGGAGCTCTTCCATCCTTTCACAAACGTCACTGAGCGATGTGCCGTAGTACTGAGAATACTCCTGAGCCAGGTCATCAAGGTTGCCCACCGAGCCATCCTGCAAGGAATGAGTGATATGAGCACAGGGCAGAAGGGGAGATCAACACCTCACAGAGCGTGGAGGAAGACGCCACACGCCGTAAACCTTCAGCACTGTCCTGATAAAGCATTGTTTTAAGCTTTGTGTGGTTCAGTGCGGTCGCCAGCCCCACAAACAGCCAGGAAACACCGAGATAATGCACCAGGAGCGTAAACGCATCAAAGACCTCCAGCTGTGATAGTGCCTCTGTTCCCTTCCTGGCTACTGACCCCTCTTCCTTGGCCCTCCTCAGACCTGACCCCCTGGTCAGAGGAAGCACCGTGTGACGCAGTTTGGGCCCTTACTCAGCTCTCCAACAGTCATGAGATGTTTGCTCAAGAGGCCACGGATCAGTCGACCGTGAATGAAAAGAAATAGGTACTTGCAGTCAGACGCATCTTGATCCAGTCACATTGAAGACGTTAACAGCCGTATGCAGTATTTATTCGAGTGGTTTCATACATTGTTATGATTATTCCGCTTCAGTCACGCTATAGCCTGGAAGTACAGTATGCAAATGTGCCTCCTGTAAACAGTCCTCTGCAGTGAAAAGTAATACTGTGGGCTCGCTTGTGTTGTGGAATGACAGCCTGTGACAGGCTTAACTGTCCAGCAAAGAGGGCCATTCATTTTGTAAATGACATGCCCCCGGGTCGAAAACGGCCTGAAAATCTGCCCGCTGTTCGTACAGTCGAGAATCGAGGCGGACTGAATTGAAGCCATGCACTGTGCCTGGCTGCAGCCACTCTTCTGCCTCAGACTGCCACTGCTCCACATAAACATCCCACTGTGACAGAGTCATATGATATTGCATAGTCCTGACTGCTAATTAAACATAGGGCCTATATAAATCCCTTGTACACGTGAATAGAAACACTTGGAAAGCAAACTAAATTAAATGCAATCCTATTCGCACAGAAGCAGCCTTGTGGAAAATATTTTAACATCCTTTATATTTTCCTCCGTCTCCAAATGAACGGTCTCTTAAACCCAAACTGCAGCATGAGACATCAACCACAAAGACTTGAAAAGAGAGTGTGGTGTCACGTTTCTCAGGCACAGAGAATCTTATAGGAAGACAAAAGATCCATGACCCCAGGGCCTAAACTACCTAATAAGCTTTCAGAGTTCCTCCTGCCTTTTCTCGCCCTTTTCACACCAACATTGCAAAGTATCAGCTAATCATTTGTATTGTTACACTGTCACAAGCAAGAGGTGCGATAAGTCTCCCTGGTTTTAATACAAAGAGTTAAACAAAGTTCAGATAATTAAAGCACTTTCCTGATAATAAAGAACAAGGCAGTGTGCCTTAATGCTAAACCACATTAACATTTCTGTCAATTAAGTTGAGTGATGTTAGTGTAGGAAAGAATCTCCCATCATAAACTGGACGATGTGATGAAGTGTAGATGTTTGAAGCCGAATATTAAGCGTGTGTTACAAAAGATCGTGTGAGAACAAGCCTTCACTTGTTTAAGCAGTTTCTATGAAATTAACCAAATCAAGCACAAACAAAACACTTTAACCACCCGCACTAGCTCGTCTTTCACTGCAGTGCAATGCACATGAAGATTTTCCTCAGAGGAGCTACAGAAAACATCAAGCTCTAACCGAGGGACCGCATTCCAGTGCGAACACAAAAATACACTCACCACAAGCAGGAATCTGGCTGCCGACAGTTGCTGCCCAGCACTAGTTGCTCTTCGGCTCCTCAGCGCTGGTTTAAGCGAAAGGTTCGTTTGGAAACTT
Source organism: Betta splendens (assembly GCF_900634795.4). NCBI lineage: Eukaryota > Metazoa > Chordata > Actinopteri > Anabantiformes > Osphronemidae > Betta > Betta splendens. Next base: position 8,196,232 of record NC_040900.2, on the reverse strand, counting down.
AACTCAGCGGAGGACAATGCATCCTCAAGTCAAGGGGAGGGGAGTCCGGCGTGCATAAATCACAGGGAGCTGGGCCGAGGGGAGGTTGGGCGAGTTGCAACCACATATGATGCTGGTGCTGATGGGTGGGGCGCTCCACTCTTTCCCATGGGGACTGGATGACTCACATGCTCAAACAAACCACCACCTCAAACTTTGTAGGAGACTGTCCCCGCATGTTTATGTCTGCAGGAAGGTGGAAAAATGAGACCCTTGGGCTGATACAACGTCTATAAACCCGTAATTGCATGATAAAGACTTGACATATTTGATTGAATAAATTAAAATAATGTCAGACATAAACATTTTACTCTATAGCCACATAGCTTGTACAGTAGGTAGATCACATTTCCGGACAAAATAGTAACATTACAGAAACAATCTAATAGGAAGAAAGGTCTGAATGGTGAACAGAGATTCTGTTTACATTCTGTGGACCAGCAGGTGGCAGCAAATAGTAAATCTACACAAACTATCACTTAATGAGCGCTAGATAGAGAGACTTACACTTTTACATATCCTTAAGGGATGACGTACCAGGGTGGTGACCTCCTTTTCTTGTAGTATTAGTCAGTGAGATTAGACGCACTGCGATAAAAACCCTCTGCATCTTTGTCTAATCGTAACTCTGTCTCTAATCCTCATCTTTCATAAGTCTCCACAAACTCCGGAGGAGAGGGAAGCACCAGTAGGTGGTATCATAGCAGTGTCAGATCTGTGGCAGAAGGCAGCAGATTATGCTGAGCTGCAGATGGATGGAGGAGATGGTGGAGCGCTACGTTCTGCCCGCGGTGCCACGGGGCTGGAGCTGCTCATGCTACAAAGGGCAGTCGGCCGCCTGGCTACACAGCAGCAGGCTGCTCGTCACCACAGGGCACAGGCGGGAGCTGGAGACGGATGTCAGCCTCCCAGTCAGGTAGCTCCTTTCTTCTCACAGGCAAGTCTCCCGATTTTGTGTGCCAACCTGGAGCGTCTGAGCGCTTAGTGTGCTCGGATCCCTGTGGATAGCGTTTGCAGTGAGTTCAACATGAAACAAGTAATGGACTAATGGACAATTTCAGCGTCTGGACTGATGGTTTGTCTATGGAGCAGTGTATTGTGTATGGATTAAAAAAAAACTATTACATAATTACAAAGGGGAAGAAATGACTTGTTTCTGTCTTTCCAACATTTTCTCAAGATAAAATATTTTGAGTAATGTAGAGTCAGAGAACATGCCAAGATATTTAAATAAATCCATCAGAACTTAAGACATTCAGAGAATATTCCAATGCATCTCCAGACTAAAAGGACCAGGTCTAGATGGACAGCCCCTAAAGAGAGAAAGCGGATCAGTATAGCAGCTTAACCATTCCTGTCTGACTCGTAAGTGGATTTTGACAAGTCCCAAATGAGAGTTTGATCAGAAGGGCTGCACTGTGACATGCATGCTGTCAGTCACAGATACACACACTGCATAAAGAACACACTGCATCAGTGAGCAAACAGCATTTACAACTGATAGAAAAAGTCTGTGTAGGGGATTTCTAATGTTATTATTCTGATGAGCACTGTAGACAACAAAAACAAGATAATCATCCACATGTCCACCTACAGTAGGATTATTTATTATTACTTTACAAACTATACAAAAAGAAACTATAAAACATACAAAATCATAATAAAAAGGCAAGCAGTGAAAAACGAAGATCGTGCCACCCAGGAAAACCAGCCAGGGGTCCAGATTAAAAAAAAATAGGAGCCAAATGAAACTCTAAAGAAGATTAAGAGAGCACAGTGGGCACTAAAGAAACCTTTTGTTTACAACAGTACTAAACCTTACAAATCTGATATGGATTTCCAGCACCAGCTTAAAACACACAGCCCAGATTTAGACACAGAAAACAATAATTCACATCTAGAAATATGCAAAACCAAAGCACACTGTACTGGATCTCCAATAGGTTTGAAGCAACTTCTGGAGTAAACCTACTGCTTTAGAATATTTAATTCAGCGGTGCAGAGATCAAATGGTAACAACCGCTTCAAAATTAGAGTTAAATTACACGCATGGAGTCCTATTATGGAATAATCTCCCTGAGGATGCCCGCGTGTTTTCGTAGGAGGGGAAGCTTTTAGATTGTTCCAATTTCTTGAAGCATGTTTAATTCAGCAATGCTGAAAACAACTTCAGTGACCTCCCCTTTAAAATTCATCACTATTCACACCTAGAAACACAACAGACTCCATGAATGGTTCCAGGATGGTACTGAAGCAGCCCGTGGATTGGCTGTATTCCTTGGACCATGTTTAATTCAAAGATGCTGGAACATTTCATCGGCCCCTCACCCTGGGCTTGGGTAATTACCCTTGTGTGAATGTGCTGCAGTCCCACGAGACACGGCTGCCAGCTCTCTACATCGCTTGCTGTTCTATCAATGTGGCAGTTCAGCCCTCACAAAACCCACAATATGCACTGATCCTGCTGTGAGACACTGCAGCAGTCAAGAGCACCCGTCAATCATGCGATGTAAGATTATCAAGTCCCTGCATGAGGTTATTTTACACTGTGTGAAAGACAAGTGAATTGGTTCAATCAAGAAAGAAAACACCTTCTGGACATTTCTCTTCAGACGCGTCCACGGGAAAAACATGTTGAATAGACACCCATTAGACACAAAACACACTGTGGGACAAAGGTTCTCGTTCTGACCACATCTAAAATAGATGCCAGGTCTACTGTATGGGACAACATGATCAAGATTCTGATCTTGATTCAGACAAAGTAGTGGACCCGTGTATCAGCAGACTGTGTATTAAACCCAAAATAGACACTATGTCGACACCGACAGTGTCTAAAACACAAGCAAAAGCAGCAAACAAGCAAAAGATGTGGTTCATTAGACTATTTTCCTCGTTTCCTACTGCAAATCAGCTCCTGCTAGACTGGTCTGTAGTCTGTAACCTATAGACACAACCTAAAAGTTATTAGCTACTATCACAAACAGCAAAGCCACAAGTTGGCCAGCCTCAGAAATTGACCGACACACAGATGTTTAGCCTCTTATGCAGAAAGACTCTCGCCGAGTACAGCAGTAAGTACAGAGATTAAAGTATCGGCGAGCCTTAATGCCGTGCCCCTTTCTCCGACCGCAGACATGCCCAAAGAGCTCATGACATCTCCCATCCAGCTTAATTCGTCTTCTCCACTACAGGCTCAGATGTTCCATCTCCTCTTCAGTCACACCAAGGACATCCAGCTTACAGCTACTATGACCACTAATGGATGCTAAGTGCAGCTAGCCAAGCATGCTCTGACAACATAAGAATTGCATGAGGATCTATAGACAACCTGGAAACCCTTTAAAAACATTACAGAAAGGTCTCGCTCTTGTGTTTGACATCCTTTGTTTGACAAATGAGGCTTTTGATCTTCTTTCCTTCACAGAGCCATTGATCACGTCTAAAGGCTCAAATGGTCCTCTACTCTGCAGCATACCCTTTACTGGATAAATGGGCTAAAGTAAGTGGTATAATATTAACTCTGCTGCAGTTTCTTTTAGATTTTTCTTAATTTAATTTTGATTTAATGTAGTATAGTAAAAAATTCATTCATTAAGTAAAGAAAAAAAATCTATAAAGCTGACAAGGTATTTTTCACTATTCTCAGATAATGTTTTAATCAATCTATTTTAAATAAAGTACAAGGACAGCATTAAAGTGGTATGAACAAAATGTGGAACATAAAAATATAAATGTTAAACTGCTCAGGAATAAACCATCTCCCTGCAGTAAACCATAAAATCTACACAAACTGCGGTTCCTAATGCAATTCCAATTACTGAGGACATAAAACCTACTTTCACCCCCTGACAACTAAGACAATCCAAGACAATTAGACACGATTATGCAGCTAAGATACTAACAGAACACTAATTACCATATGATCTTGTATGACGAAAATCCACTGGCATTTGAGAACTTTATAGGCTCTTGTTCCTTTTAGGGCAAATTGCTGGTAGTTTTGATTGAAAGCTTGGTTTATGTGGCTCAGGCCTTGTCAGAGGAAGGTGAAGCAATTATTACCCATGATTGTTTTCTTCCCCACTTAGAAACAGATAGGTAAAAAAAGAAAAGTGGAAAGACAAGGCAGTTTCTCCAGGTCTATAAAAATAAATCAAACTGACAATGATAATGAAACCTTGAAATAAGGATGGGGATGAGAACCTATGGGACAGAAGTACAGGATAAAAATCAAACAGTCAGGTATCTGGGAACTATGTAAACCACCAGTAAAAAATGTTGTCACACAGGTACATAAGGTGAAAGAATTGTTTTCATTAGCGTTACCTAAAGGTTGGTGTGCTCAAACATTTACTTACAAAACTCCAATGCAATCACACAGTTGCAGACACAAAGCCATAACCTGTGATTGTCTCCAATGCATTTGGCCTCGTAATTATGTGTGGAGAGATTTAAATGGGCCCTGGTGGGTGAGTCAGCTTGTTTACTGCAAAAATGGTCCACGTATTTCCTGCAAAAGGTTTGAATTCTGCTTATGCTAGAATTTAAAAGATGTAATGCAAATGCAATGCAAATAAACTGAAAACCTCAAAAGGAAGGTCGCCTGCCACAGCAAGGGTCATGGGGGGAAAAATGCATTGCTCTGTCCTTCCTCCAGAATCAAAACCTTTTACAACTTCCTGCCATTCCTCGGAGAAATGCACATTCTGCATTTCTTTATAGCTTCTCCATTACACTGACATCCTCTTGTTTATGTTTTCTTTGTACAGTACAGGTACGCAATGTAAAAGAGCAGAGGAGCTGGTCACGCACACCAAACATGTTAAAAATATATCTTTTTGGAAAACAGTTTGTGAGCGTAACCCCATCTAGACCCATTTTACTTCCTTCAAATCGTTCATCCATTCAAATTTCCTAACACAGCTGAGGCTACGTAGAAAAACGGGCTAATTATTGAACTGAGTCCAGCCAAAGCAGAGAAGCCAAACATGTGCCAAATGAGCACAGTAGATCCAACGTGGACAGGCAGCTTGCTACAGCTTAGACAGTGAGGAGATACAGTACAGTACTCAGTCAGTGCAAAGCAAAGGTCTTTAATTATCATTTATATTAGGCAACATTCCTCTAGGCAGACTGCTATTACTGCAGTTTATCATATTGGCAACTTTCTCAGGTAAGACAGAGTTTCATAATAGCACAGATGAAGTGTTGTGTGAAATCTGGGACACGTGTGGTTCATTGATGCAGATGCTAGTGAAGCTAAAAATATCTCCACTGGGGATCATTAGTTTATTAGCTTTTATACAGAGAGCGAGCACTGCAGATGTTAAGATCAAGACTATGTAATAGTAGACTTTGGGTTGTCTGACAGTTACTAAGTCACTTTGTACTGTAACATTTCCTGTTTTAATTGTCGTATAACCCACAGTAAATGAATGTGAACATCAAACCTAGTCACAATCAAAGAGCTGCTTACCATTTGAAGACTATTTGCACTGGAACAGCTTTAATTAGTGCCAGTGGTCTAAACAAGGTCCTTTGGGAGAATGTGCGGAAAGGGGACAACATTATGATTTAGTCTGATGGATACAAGGAAATTAAATGTGAAAGCTAAACTACAAAAAAACTCAACACTTGATATCTTTAGAAAATAAGTTGGCCTAGATTTCATTCAAGTAATGAGAAAATGGATAAATGGTCTCTTTTTTCATTTAGAGTTTGTGGGTCATGTCCAAGTGAAAAATTGCTTGAATAAAGTATAAAGCTAATCAAATCTCGAAATTGTATTGACCAAATACATTAAGTTGTGTGGCAAATGTTTCCATTACATATATATTTCATACACAGTACCTAAGAGACTAACCAGTGACCACTGGAAAAATTAATCAAACTGGTCACCCAATACAGAACCATCAGGGTGTAAATGCCAGTGTCAACTAGCCAAAGAAACCAAAGATCATCATAATATTCTACTATTCTACTAACTTTACTACTTGTCTATAATAGGAGAAGTGTCAACAAAAAGCCAACCAATGAAAGGCTCAGTCAAATTTCAAATGATGATCACTTTTTTTTATTTTAAATTCACATCCATGATTGAACCTGTGTGGGTCTGTCTGTGCCTCATGTCATCCATGTAAAATCTCTTGCACTTTGAATCAATTTTTCTGCAGCAGTGACTCCAGAGAGAACTTTAAAAAGCTGAAAGCTAAATGTCAACGGCTCTGACCTCTCCCTTGTTTACTGCACGGCAAATGCTTTTTTACAAGCTAATGTAGAATCTTTAACAGAACGATTCTGGAGAGTAACATTTCAGGTTCAAGTTGTCCTAGTTTTAACTACATACATGAATGATACACAATCAGCTAAGTAATACTGTATGCAGAGACACTTAAGCACATTAAAATAAATCATGAAAGTACATCTGACTTATAAATATTCAATACAGTGGAAATAGGCCACAAACATATGCAGCCAGCCTGCAAACACAAGCTTGTGAGGCACCGCAAATACTTCTAGGAAATCGTTGCAAATGTCAATTCAAATGACAAATAAACAAAGTGACCAATTTGACCTTTTTGAAACCCTAGTTTTAGCCAGACATGCCATCTGTGTCTTAAACCCCTTTCACTCATGTACTACAACATTAAACGCATGAGCTGCATGTGCGAACAGGAACCTCAGAGGTTTCCCAACAGACACCAAATGACTTTCTCCAGAGAGATGCCTAGTTCCATGTCTGTTTGATGTCAGAGTCGATGTACACTGTATCACTGTATCATAAACGTGTGAAAGAGCTTTAAACTTACTGTTCAGAGTTAATACTGGGAGTTTAATATATGTAAATCAACCTGTCAAGTCAGATGATGTTTAGCTGTGTGTGTACTCTAACAGCTCTTAGCTTTAAACCTAGTTCCAATAGATAAAATGAGAAATTTACATCAAATATTGTCGCTTGCATTAAACTTAAACTCAAATAGTATTTGATCTTTGCATTTACATAATTGACTTGTAAACTGCAGTATCCTCCAACACTGCTGACACTTCACACCAATGGCATGGCGTCTTCCCAGACCTGTGGATAAAGCCCATCCATCTGCTACGCTAAGAAGATTAAAACAAACCCTAACGATATGCCAACAGCACTTGACCCACGTCCGATGACCAACTGCACTGAGCCCATGTTTCCCTACAACGTTTAATGAAATTTCATTATCCACCGAGTGCACAGTATGTGCTGACATCCTCACGGAGTAAGTGTTGCTACACTACAGTATGTACAGAAAACCAAGGCGGAAGACAATATTCTCATCTTTAAAGCTTGCCATCATACACAACCTTTTCAATGTAGTCAAATTAAATGTCAACAAAACCTAGGCATGGTTCATAAGTGACATAATAACTGTGTGACATTTAAGAAACCTTTGGGAAGATGTGAACTGTCAACTTAGATGATTGTAACTGTATAGTCTACTATATTGCAGTGCAGCTGCCTGAAAACACCTACCTGGACGACTCTCCCTCTATTTGCCAATTGTATTTTAATATTCATTAGATGAATTGTTGAAGGTACTACTACTCCCACTAATGAATCACCTCCAGTTAGCTAATCTGCACAAATCACAGTTAAAGCCAAGCCTGTGTCAGCAAATATGACAGCTTCTGAAACCTTCTAGTGCCAAGGTGAACCTCAGCCTTCTGTGTCCACCACAGCACTTTTGTCTGAGTGAATGACTGTGTGAGCCTGGGGTTGCAACAACTAACTGGCCTCATGTCAGTCTGCCAGTTCAGAGCTACAGCACCTAAGCAATGCGATCATTCTGTCGTTGGGGTGTCACTGAAATAATGATCAGTCAAAATGCTGAACAAAAAAGACAATAAAAGCCAGTATTTTATCTGTCTTGTGTATTTTGGGTCAGTAAGGCATGATTCAGTCAACACTAATAAACAAATAGCTCCACGATTCCAAATTCCTTCTCACTGGGGGTATTTAAATAGCTCTATACCTGTGCAGGGGTGAGGTAGAGGTTAGAATGGTTTTACTCTAATAGCATTGGTAATTTAAAAGGTTTCCATTATTCTAATCTCAGTGGAGGGTGTATTGTAGCAAGCTCCCGAAATTATCCTGTGTAATCTACACGCTGTTGTTGGAAGACACATTGTTGTAAATTCTTCAAAAATAATACTGACAAATACTGTGTAGTTGTGGTTGGATTGTTCAAGAGTGTTATATGTTGTGCAATAAATTTTAGGGAAAATGAATGGATCTTTTAATGCAGCATACAGATGTGGTACTGTACAGCATACAGTTAGGAACACTGCAGTTCCACATCTATTGGCTCCATTTGACATTACATCATACATTAAGGTCAGTCACTTTACAGTCGTAATACTCTGCAGTCTCTCCATAATTTATTTTCTGCAATATACGACCACACTCACTTCTTAATGGACACAATAAGAGATTGAGCTCAGAAAAATCCTGAGCTTATGGAGTGAATCTTTACAGACCAAAATACGTAAAGAATTGAATTCACGATAAAAATGATATTATAATATACATGAGTGCACAAGTGTAACAATATCCGGCGCTTTACATGACAGCACTCCAGGACAATGACATTATACAAGCATATGCTAGTTCCTAATAAATTAAAGAATTAAATTATTTAGAGAATCATAAAAATGGCCTTTGGATTTAATTTCAAAATATATGCGAGATTAAGCACCGAGAATGTCAGCTTCTAAACAAACTGAGTTTTTCTTACATTTGCAAAAGGATGGAATGGTTTCTGAACTACAAAACAGACAAAATAAACAGCAAGAAATAACAGTGCCAAAGGGAATTCTCGACTCAAATGCTAATCGAGTGAACTGAGCCACTTAATTCCATCTTTGGTGGACTATAGCTGCTATTTAGCTTCAGACTAAGTAGCATGTAATAAATAAAGCATAAAATGTCATTAAATGGTTGCTATATGTAAAATCAACTAGTTTTTTAGAATATATACCAAAAAACAACCCTTCTTGCTGCTGCACAGCAGCGAGATAGACTTACAGAAGCAAGACATAAGCTGTCTAATATCACCACGCCGATAGTGGGGAGCGTGGATTTATCCCAGCTATCAAGTTTAGTCTACTTCAGTGCCAAGCAGCACTGGCTGCTTCTAATAGAATACATCTCATTTAACATTTCACTAAGCCACTTGGCACAGACGTCATTCATAGCCTGTCCAGCTTTTTGGGCTTGCTGCCTGTCGACTGCCTACCGTGAAGGCCTTTGATTAAAAAAAACAAAAAAAAACAAACAAACAACTGTTTGGAATTTACTAAATCAAACCATAATGTTGTACTAAGTGAATTGCTGGAGATAATCCAAACAGAACTGAGGCAACGCAGATGACTAGAGCCTCTTTTAATTTGAGCGATTCATATGCACTCATTCCATCGATTCCCACATGCTAAAAAATGTAATTAAAATGTTCTTTTTAAATTGACTGAGAAAAATAATACAGTTTTAAATCAAATGGACATCCAGAGAAGTAGCTGCTAAAGCTGCAGCAGTAAAACCCTGGTAGACTGACATAAGAAAATCTTAATAATATAAGTACCATGCTTTCATCACGTGGCTTTTTTACATGTTCTTCTGTTTTGCCTATTAGACAAGTGACAGTTGAGACAGGAGATTCTTAACCATGACGTCATCCCAGTATCTTTAAAGCAGCCGTTCTTGTTATAATGAAGGTGTCTGTGAGCTGCTGCTGTACCGCTGAAACATCAAACCCAGTTCTTATCATTAAAAACAATGTTTTTGCTGCGTCATCTGGTCAGACGTGATGTGCACCTGAACTTAGTTCTATACTATACGGTTTAAGACTGAGCATACAAACCTTCACTAAGCCCTGCTAGAGACTCTATAATAAACAGTAAGACATAAGAATGTAAGCGACAATGAACAGCACCATGAAACCCTAGCACTGTCATGACTACACAGTCAAAACAGACCAGAGAGAATAACAAAAACCATAAAACTCTGGCCAAAGTCCAACATACATTACAGCAAAAACAAACTTCCCAACATGCATTACTTTTTGTAAAGGTATGCAACCACAGAGAGTCCAGACCTACTGTAGCCTGCCCTGATTCTTGCAGCTGATAACTAACCACCCACCCTACTGGCTTTACAGGCATACACCTACAGTCCTCACTTTATAAGCCTTGGGGAAACATCATAATCAAACCGTTACATCCAACATTTAAGAGTTCGCTGCCATCTTCTTTCCCAGAGGATGCGACCTGCTCATCAGACAGATAGAACGGTACACTGTTACAGATGCAGGAGCACATTACTTATTCATCAAGTTGCCACAAGGGCTGAGATAAGACGTAAAAAGATATACTACAGAAAGTTTTCTTTTATCCATCAACTGAAGTTTATCATGATTTATCGCTCTTATCCATCACTAGTGAACTAAATTTATTTCTTTTATTATAGAGAAGTACAGGAAGAGTGCTACTCACCAGGACTACACAGTAAAATTATGTTATATATTTATTTATAAATAAAAGACACATAAAAGCTTCCTTGGACCAAAGGCTGGGTTCTTCTGAACATATCTTGGACTCTTCCTGCTCTTCCATCTTTATAGAAGGGTATGAATTGAAAATGGGATCTAAAAATGACACTGAGCAGCCCTGCTACTTACCAACAATCACAGCAAATTGCACCAACACTTCAGTCATCAGCTGTACTTACAAACTGTTCAAGTCCCTGATCTCAAGCGTGACAGGAGGTTCTCGAGCATCAAATTATCGCTACTTACAACCAATTGCAATAAAATGACAACATTTACTAAGCTTTCCGGGAAAATTATTGAAAAGTACTAAGATGTGTAAAAGTTCACATATTTCAAGTGTGTTTCTGTTGATTGATGTTTCTGTCAAAAGCACCTTTATAAATGTGACTGCGTGCGTCATTCCTTAAATACCCATTTAAAAAGCTCTTATAGCATTAATATACACAGATATGCTCAAAACAATCCCTTTTTTGCCATCAATAGTATACAGTACCCACACCCAGTAATACAGTTGCAGATATACTTTTCCTGCTTTACATAAAATCAAAAACCCCAGAGTCAAAGGCTGGTGCAAAAGACCCAACAGCCTCACAATTTCCCACAAACAATTTATGAATAAAAGATAGTTCACGTGAACTTATTATAACCCACAGAGACTATGAAAAGGAGGCCAATGAGTAAACTCAACTCAACAAGCAAAACACACTATAATTGCTTCATTTCACTTGAATTTCTTGGAATGAACACCCATGCATGCTGACAGTGTGACATTTGGCTCATTATATATTCTTTGGAAACCGAATGCAGGCCAATGGCGAATTAAAGAATCACATCCTCTTAATATTAAATTACAGTGAATGCAGAAATTGCCTTAATCTATGCAAATGGATCACAAGGGAAGCGGCTCAGTTTACAGCGTATTGTGGTTGAATTACTGGAGGAAGCAATAGTGTCAGTGACTTGTCATATGAAATTCATAAGCATGGAGGAGCTGCTGTGGAGAGAAAAGTAGGTCACAATCTAAAGATACTGTAGGCGTGAGACCCTTGACTTCTTTCCCCACATACTGTACAGTACACAGGCCGGTGGCTGGAAAGCCAGCTACTATATAACGCTATAGATGTGTGAAAGGTCACCAGCCAGTGCGGCCCTCACAATGATCCAATCAGAGTCACACATTTGGATGACAGCATGGCATGAACTTCAAGACTGCATTAGACCAGTGGCCGAAAGCTGCAGGAAGCTGTACAAACAAAGCAGTGAAGCAGAACTGACACTTTCCCCTGCACAGACAGATGTCGTTATTAATTATTTGGCAGACGTGTCACTAATGACATTATCCCTTGGTCTCATTGTTTTCATCCAGACATCACGTTCAATTCTGACTTCTAATACTAACTTTATTTCTACTTGCCATTGATTAGATTCTATTCCTCCTGGGGGATGTTATTGATCCTACTGTATAGCAGCACAAAGTAAAAAGGATTTTTCCTTCTGTAAGCGTGCCAGATGTTGGAAATGGAAATCCCTTAATCGCCAAATAGATCAATACTACACTGTACGAAAGTAATGCTCTCTGAGGATAATCTGGGGCAGTAAAATGACCTGTGGTGGAGTTAATTTAAAATTAAATTGCTCTACACACTGCTGCATACACAGTATGTGTCTGTCTATGTACATTTAATCAATACAAATGCCAAGGATACGCCGGTAATAGTTTAAACAAAGGCATCCATCTGATAAACTATAAATGAATTATGGAGCAATACAACATGCTTTTAGTAATGCCTTTGCTTAATGCAACGAATTACAGTGAGGCACATTATTAATGCCATGTGGAATTAGCACTAATGTAGTGAGAGGGTCTGAGGATGTAAACGACCCATAAGCTGCAATCCATACATGACCTATATTTATTAAGAAACATAGATTAGAATATGTGTGGATTAATGAAAAACAAAAGTACTGTTAAGTACACTATTAAGAATGTCAACCATACAAATAACGACTGTAAAAGCCTAATTACTGTACATATAGAAAAACCTTTAATATATTCTTGAATGAAAATTAAAACATCTTTATACATCTAAATTTACTCAAATCCCTGGTATCTATTAAATCAAGTTTCATTTGCTTCCTGATAGACTCACTACCTCCCCCGTGTTCGCCAACAAAGCGAGAAAAGAGCTTCTCTAGCACAAAGCGATTTAAATTCAGAGCAGCACTTACTTTCAAAGGCCTACTTAGCATTGTAATACAATAGCTGAAGAGAGGTAAAGACTGGGGACTGAGGGCTATTTTGATGGCTTGGGGTGCTGAATAGAGGTTTACACAAATCTAGACAAAAGGGGTTTCACTTGAAGAAAAAAGAAAAATGAACCCCCCCTTTTTGATTTTACATGCTGCTACATCTAGACAACCGTGTTCCCTGTGAACAACAAAGAGGTGTGTGCTATCACTCATGTGCAGCTACACTGACAAATTCCTTACCCTGCCCTCTTCTTCCTTCATGCAGCAAGTTAAGGAGTAGAATAATCGACTAATGCATAAAGCATATTCAACCATATTCATGCCCTGTTAAGCCATGGAGTACAATGTGCAACACTATTCACCCCCCCGCAGCATCACTGCAATAATCCAGCAATATTCTTTTAATGGTGCAGCAGTTCGACCTAATCCAAACAAATACCACAAATTAAAGCGATAGAAAAGGTCTACACAATAGTCCACTAAATGAGAATTCATATACAAGATATTAATGAGAGAACATCTGCAGCATATACCAAAATACTGTATACACTGTAAGGATACATCTTATTTGAGCCTTTGCACATTGTCCCAGGGATAAATGCAAATCCCTTACAGAAGCAATTTCATTTATTTCCTGCCCCACACTACTGTATGTTACACTGGTCCCACTGTAAAATTGGTCGTGGTGTTTTGAAACACAGAACCGGTGCTATTCAGTGCTTGTTCTATGCTGACAAAAGCCGAGACAGCTGTCAGCTGCTGCAAAGCTTGTATTCTGTGGGGCTCCATTCAGGCCGCCTTTTCTTCCATCTATAGGAGCCTGCTGGTTCTGCTTGTCCTCCAATCCTCTGGCGGAGCAACACACGGAAATCGTCTGAGCAGCTAAGATTTAGAGGACGGTTCTCCTTTGGGGGAGTTCAAATCTATTGTCTAGATGGCTACAGTATGAAGAAGGGAATCCTCCCAACAGGGTCTGGTCTTTAGTACCGTGACTATGGAAACCATTTAATGTATGTCTACAGCATACAGTACTTCTTAATGGGCTCTTGCTGAAGTTAACAACCACTCCAAAATGATGTACAACATTCACACTATATGAAACTTCTAACATCAGCATGGACACTTATCCACAGACCAAGTGCCAAATTGAAAGTTTCGTTAGCAGGGATCCGTTGGTACAGAGCGTTTACATCAGGTTGCTGAATCTGCACCCACTCTGTTTACTGTGCAGGATTGCATTACTTGTGTCCAGTCACATTTTGAAGCTGCACAGACTGAAAAGTATATTGTGTGCAACACTTTTCTGTACCCAGTATTTCTTTAGACTCCATGGGTAAATGCAGTGATCAATGCCTGAAATTTTACCCCAAATTCATAAAGTTGGAAGCAAAGCAGGTGTATTTACGTTTTCTAATCTACAGTAATGAAACGCTGAACAAAGTACTGTAAATTTCCACGTTGCCCTAGTGTTAATCTATTTATTAAAAATGACCAACACACTTTTCATTTAACTCATCATGGGGCCAGGGTTTAGATCGTTTACAGCTCAACCAGCTTAATCACATTACTATTTCCTCTCTCTTAGTCACTAATAGGTCCTTCGGGCCAGTGTGAACCAGTCATGCATGAACAATTGTTCAAAAAGCACACTGCTCTCTGGTGATTGACTACACTACCAAATCATGAAGGCGAGTCAGAGGCGTGGTGGCTTTACTCAACCAAACCACGGTGATTCTTGAATTGCTTCATTTTACTTTGAATTATGAACTTGTATCTTTATTGAAAGAAAAAAAGAACAATTGGGTAAATCCAGAATAAACCCAGAAACTAACCAATTCCAAAGCTAAATATTGCTCTGTTGAATATTAAAATAATTTGGGCTAGTTCTAAACAAATTTAATTAAATACTGTACATATTGAGTCAGAATTACCCTGAAGCTGCTGGATGATATTACTGTTGAGAAACTGGGCCACACTGGCCCACATACAGTACGCGCTTTCTCCAACTGGTTGAAATCTGTTGAACCTGAAAGGCCAGTACCTGATGTTACAAGAGAGAAGCAACCAGTTTGACTTAAAATCAAGCTGGTACTTAGTCACACTGCACATTAACTCAATGATCATGCTGCTCTTCATAACCCAAGTACTAAATAGAATCTAACAGGCCAAATTAAATGAGCCAAAAAGCTTGCCCTATTTCCTGCCGTGTACAGTGTAATTGCAGCAGGATGACATAATTCTCCAAATGTTGACCTCACAGTGTGAGGCTGGGGCGCCAAAGTTTAACGTAAATGATTTCTGAGTGGTTGTCCTGCATTTCGTAAAAGGTGCCTCAGCTACTAAGTGGAGCATGAGTGGAGCTGCTGTTCAATTCATGTCTTCAGTTGCATTCTGTGCTTTTACAATGGGACTAAACATCCTACTTATACCTGCGCGGCCCTCGGAGCTGCTTTTAAGTTGCAACGAATGAAAGTTTTGAGGTGAATCTCCTGTAACTGTGCCAGTGCTGGCTGTAGCCTACAAAAAGGCTGCGAGTGAACCACAAAGTGCTTTTACACTTAGCAGCGCCTGAATCTTTCATGAACAGTAGCTGTGAAACTTGCCCGAACAATGCGATACACACTGCAACTCAAAGCGGACGCCGCAACAGCCTAATTAAATTAAACTCCTGAGGAATGAGAATATGCAAACAACTGCACCAATGTTGAAATGACTACATGACAGTGTAGTCATTGTTACATGAAGTATGTTTGCATGAAGTCAAGTTCGCATGCTTTGATATAAAAACAGCTGAAGTTTAAAGTAACGCTGTGCCTGCTTTTGCCGATTCCTCCAACCACATTTATTTATTATTAATAGTGAATGTTTTAAACTTATCTACAGAGGCAAGAAAAACACCCAGAGGGGTATAAATGTGTATTATGGGAAAAAGTTTATATTCGGTTGAATGTCACTGCTTAAAACAGAAACTATGGCTTATTCTGAGCCGGTGTCTAGCCACTGTAAACATCTGTCACTATGGCAGACTGATCTATTGCCCTCCCCCCCACAACATCTGCATGCAGAGGTCAGAGGCTATAAAGACACTACAATTATAGTAGCTGTTTTTTTTTAAACTGTAAGGAATTAAACTGCACCACGCGTCCCTTATTCACACACCGTTGACACCAAGAGATCATGTACTGTAACGTGTCCAAACCAGTGTTTAATGGCCCAGATGACTTCTGAGATCCAAACTACTGTAGGTCCAAAAAATCACAAGAATAAAAAAAAAACATTGCACGGCATAGGTCTTTAACATTAAATACTAACAATCATCAGAGTCTCCAACAAATATAACAAAGTAAATGTGGTAATTTTCACGCCTCAGCACTTAAACAGCTAGCGGTTGCCTACCTTGTGGGTGTACGGCGCTTCTCCCAGGTTGATCCCATCTTTTGAAAGCTTGTCTCTTATCAGGACCTTGAGCTTGAGCTTGGGATAGGTCACGAAGTCTTTGCAGTCTGTGAACCTCAAGTTGTGGTTTCCAGGGCAGGAGGGCTGGTGGATTCCTGCGGTGTGTGTGTGTGACCTCGGCGTCCTGAAGTCATCCTCTGGGTTTGTGACTGAAGCACGGCCGCAAACGGACGCCTCCAGGGGCTCTAGGGTGAAATAGAAGCCAGGTGCTTTCCTCTTGTCCTCCTCTTTCAGCCTCTGCACCGCCGTGAGCAGCCGGTGCCTGTGGTACTCAATGTGGACACCGATGGCATCCAGGTCCGGTTCTCCAATCTGCTTACAAACCTCCAAATCATCGTACCCATTGTCAATAAAGGACTCCACATACTCAGCGAGATACAACTTAGACAGCCACTCGAGGACAAGGTTGGGCCCTTGGCTCATTTTAAGGCAGAATAAAGCAGTGACCAGTTATTATGTTATTTCATGTGTGCAGCACGTCACTGCCGTCCGCGGCAGCTTTGACTCCCCAAAGCAGCCTCGTGTTAGTGGGAGAGAGGTCCTCAAAAGAAGAGAGCAGACGCATGTTTACACACCACGTAGTCCGTGTCGGGCAGAAACTAGCGTCCACATTTAACGCTACGCGTCAACGGTGAGCGACGTGACGCAAAGCACAGTTAACGCAACTTGACGCTAGCCACTTTAAACGAGCGGCAGGGACGCGTTTGCTTTGTGACACGCGGCGAGTTGGACGCGGTGCTGTGAAGTTTTTCCTCTATGGACGAGTAGGAAATAAAAAAAAAACCGTGAGATTAACAGTTGGCGTCCGCTCCGGCTGCATCCACCGTCTTTGTTTAATCCAACGTAGCGCGCAGGTCCGTCAAATATTCAGCCGGAGACTAAAATTCAACGCAGACGCTACAGCCACAGCGACACATTACGTCCGCAAAACCCCTGGTGTAAAACACGGCAGGGAACCGGACCCTCTACCCGCCCAGGCTGCACTTGTTGGGGCCACTTGGAGCCTCGCTTTCACCCTCTTCAACTTTGCTCCCGCTCCGCTCCATCCACCGGCTCGTTCAACGCGAGGATGCTGCTCCGCTCGGCGTTTACCCCGAGGGACGACGGGAGACTGGCGAGCACCGGCGCCACCTGCGGGGCATTCTGGGTAATGTAGGCTAGAATACGATCTTTAAAGCCAAGTTGAAATGACATGAATGGACATCTTACTAGATATAGACGGGGAACATATGTTGTTTAGGGCTCAGCACTGCAACAAATATCAAATATGCATGGAATAAATGCACTTAATTTTTTATTCATATTATCCAATACCTGGAGACCTGGATGTTTAATTAGGATAATCAATTACTTTTACTGCCCATAACATCACAAGCTAAACTGTAAGATAACATATTGAACATTTACTCATATTGCATAGACATGTGTCAATAGTAGAACTATTTGGGGACATTTTTTTGACAGTGACCACAAACAACAATTTGCCACCTTGGTCACACAAATGTTTTGAAAGATAACTATTTAATCTGAAATGACTATAAATCGTTTGTAATGACCTATGAGTTTTCAGCAGGCGCAAACACTCACCTCGGACCTTCGAAGAAACATTTTCACAGATTCATGTGTTATGATCAGAAAAACACTGTTTTCAACTGAAACCAGGGAGCAAACAGCAACACTTGAGACAGAAAACACAAGTCAAAACATGTTACGATTAGTTTTACATTTATTTTCCATTGCACAATATCTATATATACTGTATCTACAGTCTAAATTGTTTGTGGCAGCAGATTAAGTCAGACATCCATGTGAAATTTATTTTAATAAAACTGTACAAAAATTGCCTACTATGAGAAAATACTGCAACTTCACAGATATTCATCCCAGAAGACAGATGGATGGAAGTATGGGAAATGAGAAACCCTTAAGCTCCCCTGCTTGGTGCTGTGAGCCTCGCGTTGATATTGATGCATTTTTAAAGTGCCGGGAAAGCAAGAGTTTTCAATGACGCAAACAGTAACAAACAGATGTACCAATATAATACATACAGTATAATCTCTCAATTTACGACTGGCATGATCAAATGGAAATTGGGCATGTGTCGGATGTGTGACGAGCTCTTCGGTTTTGTTCAGAATGGTGGTAAATAGGGATGCCCGATCAGACAATCTCTAAGAGGGATAATACATAGTGCTTCAAGTTTGTAAACACTTAATATCATGCATCCTTCAATGTGCAAAAAGAGACCATTTGAGACATACAGTATATGTTGCAAACTGAAGCACTTTAGAGTCGAGGCCGTCGAGAGGACATGACCCTTTTGCAGTTGCAAAGCTTGAGTATGTTCAGTATAACCAGAAATGTTTTTTAAGTCCAAATGATGGCTAATTATGTGTTTTCGAAATGAATATATGTTACTGTCTGAGCGTGAAGCATAACTGGCAAATGGTGTAGCTAAACATAGGTTCTAACATGTTTTGGTCCTGTTAAAAATTAAAAAAAATAAAAGAACGGGACAAGAGACAGGGAACATTAAAAATCATACTAACAAAAATATTTTAAGTACAAAAAAATAGTGCAAACCCCACATAAACATCATCTCAACAGTAGAGAGTATATTAAAATCAATAAGCTAAAATTAAAGGCTTGTATTTCAAAATGCTGTATTTCCATCTTGGTTAAAAACCTTTTTTTGGTTGAATTTATAATATATCTATATATAATTTAATAAACTCTACTATCTCAAATAGCCCCACTATTTTCATCTAGTCTGACCACCTCACTTTGAAAAAAAACTCTTCTAATTAATTGTGCCCGTCTTCTAAAAACGCGTACAGCAGATTGGGACAAAATAACTGAGGGTGTCATGGCCATAAAGAAACTAAAGCCAATCTACTTCCCCTCAATAAACACAGTAGACCTCTTGACTTGAGTGCTGCCCAAGGTATCCAGACAGATTCTTACCATTTCAGAAAATCAAGACAACTCCGTGAAATTAAGCAACTCTTTGGTGTCGAAAAGTAACATGGCCGCAAGCATACAGTATGTCACAATGCCTGAACCTGCGCTGTCAGATTTGTGCCCAGCTGTCCCGTTATTTACAACATTTGGCAGCAATCTGGACTGACAAAGTTTCCTCTTATCAAAAAGACCAACAGATAATGCTCCTACATGGACACAAATAGCAGCATATCCCTGCAACTCATGAATAGGAAATAAACATACAATAGAATTCTAGTTAATCACAAAACACTGTCAAGCAAAAATAAAAAAACCTCAAGGGACCTATACACTATTTCTATGCGGTATTATAAATATTGGCGCCCATACACATATTCCTGAATATATGTATGTTCACAAACACACAAATATACACAAAGGTAGAGCTTAGCATATATGCGTCGTGAGGCAAAGGCAGAAGAGAAGGAGTTTTTAAGTGAATGGGTTAGAGAGATATGACCAGCAGCCACGGTGCTCGGTCACTTCGACTGGCAGCTACGAACACAAAGACAGCGTTACCTTTTCCATTGCGCTGTGAGAGACACATGCTTTTTTTTCTCTACACACCAAGAAATAAGACAAAATGAACCCGTTATGACAGAACGCCAAAAAACTAATTTGAATACTAATGTGTTGATAGAATCTTTATTATAATAAACCTGTGATATTGTAACCAAAATATACACTCGCTAATTATATCGAGGGCAATCTTTTTTCTTGCCCCTTCACATCATCCTTCATCATACATGTCCTAGTGACAGCCTCCTTAAAGCTGGAGGAAAGCTAGATCTACAGAGGGTTTCTAGTGTATCAATAGATCATGTAAACTTTGTCTGGGGTAAACATTATTAGTATGTTTTTTGCTCATTCAATTGATAAATAGACAAAAAAAGAATCGACCAGCATACAAACTTTTTCTTTCTTCCTAACTATTATCGAGTATATTATACTCAATAAATAATCTAATTTTAAATAAAAAAGTGACACTCTGATAACACGGCATTTATCTTTCTCACCTAAAAGAACTAGGTTGGACAATGCTGCAAAATAAATTGTCAATGACAACTAATGTACTACCAGCCCTTATTCAATGAGAGGCAACAGATTCATCAATCATCTCCTGATCCATTTTTTAACTGTTAACTGTTAAGTGCATGAAAGGCCCTGTCTAGACAAATAATGACACAAGCAGATGGACAAAGTTAAATTATTTAGACACAACATATAGTCCTTCACTGATTGACTCATTCATATAGAAACACAGATCAACGTTAGCTTGATTAGATTTGAAGGACAAGGGATCATCAGACTTTTCTCCTCATTTAAGTCCACTGTGTTTGGCAGACACCATAAAGGGAAGAGAAAGAAAAAAAGAACAACTGCAATCAGGCCACAGCAAGTACATGATTAGCAGAATTGTCTTTTCTCTTTTAGAACAAAACAGCATGTATGTGTGTGTGTATATATCTATATATATGTGTATGTGTGTGTGAGTGAGTGCATGACTGATGGATATGAAAGGTCCCATCTCTCCTGTTCTGTGGACTGATGTTAAACGAACATCATCCCTGTCAGGTGAAATGGAAAGAGAGATTTCCTAAGAGCTTCTCTTCTTCCATTTGTTCCCATTCTCATTACGCTGGGTCAGCCAGTGTGAACTCTGCGGCGGTCCTCCGGTGACTGAGCTAATGCAGAGTGTATGATATTGTGCTGAGAATAAAAGCATGACTCTGCCGAGCAGAACCCCCCCCCCCCCGCAGAGAGAAATGGAGAGAAGAAGAGAGACCTGCAGCTCCTCAGAGATAGTGGTGTGCGTGATTACAGAGTCTGATGCTCCGCGCGCTGCCATCAGAGCTGGTACCACTTCTTATCTTTGTACTTCAGCATCATCTGTGCACAAATTGCAAAAAGTAGAGTCAGAAAAGGGAAGCTAACGTGACAAACAGCTCAAAGACATCTCGAACATACATCATGGGCGTGTTTGGAGAAGGACTCTGCGCTGGCCATCATGGCTGCTGTCCTCTCCTCCAGCTCGCCCAGCTTCTGCCCTCTCTCGTCCAGGGCTATCCGGGCACGGGCCAAATCTCCCACAACCCCCGACGCTGCCCCCTTCATGCCCTCCATGCTGCCAGGGCCAGGAATGTGCTGGGCCAGGCTACGGGAGGCCTTACCAGCCGTGGTCTCGCCAACTACCAAACATGAAAAATATGAACACAGCTGATGTGTTACTATTCTTACTGCTATAGGCCAGTCTAATACAAAAACACAATGATATGTACAGTAAATGTTAGAATCTGAATCATGTACTCACAGAGGTCCTCCCTGTCCAGAGACTGGGCGCCTCCACCAAAAAGTCCTTTGAAGAAACCTCTGTTTGGAGCCTCGGGTGTCTCCACAGGTGTAAATAACTCACTGATGATCTCCTGTAGAAGCCAGAAATGTCATCACATCAAATTAGTACTTACCTAATAATTTTTAAGACATGTTTGAAAATGTCAGATTCTAAACTGAATTGAGCAATAAAAGAGTTTTGACTGACCTGCAGGTTGTCGCAGGTCTCCTGGCTGTAGGTGATTCTCTGGATCTCAGTGGGCGAGGTAAGGTACAAAGCCTGACCCAGGTTGGAAAAGCAGAACGTACGGGCTATCCGCATGTCTGTCAGCGGCAGGTAGTTCACATCCAGCAGAGGCCGCAGACTGGGTAAACTGGGAAAGCGCCAAGTGTAACAATAGCACAAATGTCACGACTGAAATCCGTATCTGCCTTCATTTGGATTCCATGCTTGCATTAAAAAGGTGCTGCACATACAAACACAGTTAATGGGGTTTCTGGAAACCAGTAGGAGCCATCAGTGGTATTACCTCAGAGTCATGATGTGCCCATTAGCACAGAAACAGGCGACGCAGTTAGTTCCAGCCATCTGCACAACATCAGCCCTCAGCACAAAAGAGGTCTCCGTGATGCTGTGCTTGTAGAGGCAGGTCTGAGAGGGCACAGCCACCACTTTGGCCTGTTTCTCTGAACACAGCACAGCAAACTGGGAGTCTTGACCCTCTTGTGATGAGGGTGACGACGCTGGCCTGCGCCTCCGGCTCTTCTCCCTCTCTTTCTCCTTCTCCTCATCAGACGTGTTTGGGTCATACCATAACTCGTAGGAAGGGGGCAGCAGAGTTCCAGTGCTATCCAGTAGGGCCATGGTCAAAATACCTCCTTTAAGTCTCATTAGAGTCCCTGGAAAGATGTTGTTAAAACGAGATCAAGACTTGATTTAAGTCTCTTCTACTATCCCCAATTCAGCTCTAAGAGCATATGATACAGTAGAACAATACATGCATGTTTTAGCGAGCCTAAATCTTCACAGACACAGGAAGACACAAGTCCATGATGAGTTTACAGTCTAAGTAGTGTTTATGTTTTTATGACTCTCCAAGATATGCACAAATATTAGGCTGAGCTTTGTTTAGTGCAAAATGATGGTAATTATCCTGCTGTGCGTTGGCCAGATGTGAGTCACAGCTGGTGAATGATGGAGTTCAGCTTCCTACCACAGGAGGAGATGCAGACTGGCTGCTGCAGCCTCTGGTCCCCAGCAGGCGGCAGGCTGAGGGCCACCATTATCACGAAGCCCTGGGTGGTGCCCACCAGCAGACAGGGACTGAGCAGGCTGTCCGTCTTGCGGGGGAAACTCTCACAGAAGTGAAAAGACGAGATGGCTTCTCGCGATTCTCGGTCTATGCTGGTTACACTTGAACTACGTGAGCGGGTGAACGAGTTGTCCTTGCCATCTGGACAACAGAGAGCGGGCACAAAAGGAGAAGAATGGAGACATGATTAGGTTAAAGCGACAACCGTCAGGAGCTGAATCAAAATTCTCCATGCAGACAGGAGAAATAGAAACGTTAAAACAGAGTTAACAGGTTAGATCATTTGATTAGTGAATTAAATTATTATTATTATTTCAGTTATCATATTTTCTGGAAAGGTCCAAGAGGAGAAAAAGCCTCAGTGTTAATGAAAAATTTCTTGACATTGAGATGTTCTCGCATCTGAGGACTGGTTTTCAATTGCTTTTGTCAGCAATTCAGTTTGACTACAACAACATTCTCAATGTACAAAAGGTGTTAGATACACAAATAGCACTACAGCGACTCCCAAAGAAGAACTGGTATTTAAGGAGCAGGAGTTGTTCATGCCTCATTACTGTCTGGCTTTGCCCTCTTGAAAATGCTAATGAGGGATCTTAACAGGAATAAAACGAAATGGCACACACGGGGGACGGCTACACACACCGCCTGTCATGTATGTTCTTCACAAGGGAAACTGTAAAACGACAGAAGCAAGATTTTTAACACCGAGTGCAGTCAAGCCAGTTGGACTTTCTCGAAAAGGAGGAAACATCCATTGTCAGAGGATTAGTGCCATTTGTCAACCTGTTAACAATAAAAGTCCCAGCAGTGGTTGGGGTTTAGTATCACTTATCCCACTTCAGCCCAAGACAGATCATGGCTGGTCCACTCACTGAAGCCACGGGGTGACTTAGTTTTATGGATGCCTCTCTTCTGGATCCTCCTGGCTGCCACCTTGCCTTTGTTTATACAATAAAAGGGCATCTTAAATGTGAAAAAGTGCAGATGTTGGAACCTCTTCTCTGCTCACAGCACAAATGTTCAGCAGTTAGCGGTACAGCTCAGTACAGCAGCCCAAAACAAGTCTCATATCTGCTACAAGACCATAACCGCTTGCCTCTAATACAGTACATGTGTATTTTGCAGCTGTCAACCTAATAAAAAGCAGATGATGCAAAGGACATTATGGAAACCTGTAAAGTATGTGAGGAAACAGAAGGCATTAGTTTTGGCTTACCCTGCTCTGGCTTTTGATCACCAGACGAGCTAATTTTCCGTGACATCTTGGCTGCAACAGAAACAAATACCCTGATTTTATGACTAAGGAATGATGGCTACACATTCTGAAGAATCAGAGGTTACTAGAATAAATTACAATCTGTTCATATTATCCATTTTATAATTTGTTATAATTTATTAACTGTGCAAATAGCAAATTGTGATTGTAAGAGTTGTCGTAGGGACGGCTGCTGCATATGCTCCTCATTCTGTGGTTGGAGACTGGGAGTTTTAACCATCAGACACTGAAACGCACAGACATTGTTGTAAGCTGTAACCACACTGAGAATACAAATGAGGATGTGAAGCATTACAGACGACCAGAGGGCCTGTAATGTCAAACAAAGCAAGGGGCAGTCAAGAAACGAGGCCAATACAATTCTGTTATAGTAATAAACTGTAGGTATGCAAAGAGAGAGGGAGAAAGAGTGAAAAGAGTCAGTAGGTAGACAAACCCTGGTTTCAGAAACACACACACAGCCAGTATTTACAGTACAACCAAAGAGAAATAACTCACTTGAAGTGACGTGGTTAGACATTAGTACGTTAAAGACTGCAGCAGATTTTCTATGCTTTGAAATCTGTAGAAATGATTTAGCTGAATTTCTATCTGCAGTTGTGTAGCATCTGTGTACTGTAGCCAAGGTTCTGCATAGAAAATCTGAAGCATGAAATTTAAAAGATGTCCCATCATGCATTTGAAAAAGACCTAATTATTTTCTTAAATCAGCCATAAAGCCACAAAAACGTGTGATTAGGAAAAGTACATTTCCTGAATGCTCTTCCTTCCCTCATTGGCACAACAAGCACAGATTGATGTAGGATTAAGGCACAATGTGGTTAGAACGCCGTCATTCAGAGGCAGAGGGAGCAATCACAGAGAATACATCTGGATGATACGCTACCAAAGTCACTGGCAACCGTCTTGGAAAAGCGTCTGCTTTTCAACTTCACTAGAAATGAGGTTCAAAAAGACAAATGAGACAAACAGCAGCCATGTCATGAATGCTTGAGCTAGCGGGGCTAACTGGCTAACACAGTACAGTACCCTTGTCTATGAACTTCTGCTTTCGTTCATCGTCTGAATTGCACGGTGAGGTAGGTCCTACAGCGCGTGACAAACAGCAGCACTTGAAATAGTGTTTCAAAGAAAATGACTGGATTTCATGCGTGTGAACCGCCGAGGCTTACCCGAAGTAGGCGATTTGCGGTCATCTGAGGTGTTGGACCCATCGTTGGCTTCGCAAAGGGCTGTTGGACCCACAGAGGAGTAATTAGAGAAATTAAGCAAGTCACGTGACCTCTAACAGTAAAGTACAGTAAGATGGTGACAGAGGGTGACCTATTTAAACAAAGACAGGGATGCTACCCATAAAGTAAATACGCCACACTGGAGTTTCCAAATACGACCTATTTGTCTAGTATGACAGGAGGCAGGGTTGAAACATACACAACTGGTTTGTGTTATAGCATTTGTCGACTTTTTCAATTTACTCTAAGCTTAATGCTGAGCCTTTCAAAAAGTCAATAGCAAGCTTTGGGGAACTGGGGGCTGCTATAACAAAATCCAAAGGCATCTACCTATGACAGAAAAGGACTGGGGGGGGGGCAGACACAATAGGACTTACTGAAATGAGATGAGCGCAGCTTTTTCACAGACTCTGTGTACAAGTTAGAAAGTCTGGACATGTAAGACGCCACATTTGGAATGTCTTTGTCAATTCACAGAGAGAGAAGTGATCAGAAATCATGAGAGAACAAAGATGCGATTCTCAGGCTCTTGCTGCTAGATTTGGAAACTTAATCGTGAAATCATATTTCTAATTTAGCACCTCACATTGAAGAGTGTAACAAAACAAATCTAGCACCAGGCCACTGAGACCGAGCTGAATGACTGTGAGTTATGAAACCAGGATGATTAGACAAAAAGAGCCAGTGATAGATACTGTAGCAAGGCTCATGTATGGTTCAAATGAAAGCACAAGCTGATTTAATAGAGCAAAGCAGCAACGACACAGCGTCCTCTCACAATGCACACATCACTAACACGCTCGCTTCACCGTCTTTGCCCGGTCCAACTGAACAGATGGAGAATCTGTTAGTGATGCCCCCTGTTGAGGGAGAGAAGCTACTGCAGGGGGTGGTGCTCACCGTGCAAAGTCGAGGCAGCTGCCAAGTCTCAGCCCTGCCTCTTTAATCTACATCCAACAGCCACAGACAGGCTTATTCACCTGAATGTTTCGAGTGCTTTGGCGACACTATCGCATAAGCAACTGAAGCTTTTAGACGACAGCCTGTGCAGGTACTCAGTAATTGGAGAGAGACCAAGGGGGAACAGACACAGATGTAGCTGGTGCACTGCGGCTCACCTCCAGAGGGCTGCCGAGCTTTGCGCGGGGACCGAGGCTGCCTCTGGTAGGGCTCCGATGGGCTGTACAGCTCCGATGTGCCAATGTTGAGAAGCAGAGTCTTCTGGAGGTAGTCCACTACGGCCAGGCCGTTACTGTTTCCAAACACCACACTGAAAAACACGGGAGGCGTAGCAGAGTGGCGATGGACCCAGCTGCATTTGATGTCAGGGTAAAATATCTGGAGGTGTGACTGATGCTTACAGGCCGTAGGAGGAGTTGATGGCCAGGCTGGTGATCTGCTGAGGAGGCTCCCCGCTCACCCACACCAGCTGGATCACCAGCTTCACCTGGTAGCCCGGAGACTGCTTCAGCGGGGAGCTCCGCACCCTGCAACAAACACACAGCAGGGTGTAACAGCAGGACGCCGCTGATGTGAATTATCACCCTTTTGGTGAGACACACTGACAATATCACCACTTTTTATTATCATTATTCCCCCATCACCATTTTACTGTCACAACAAGTTAATCATTTTTATAGAGGATTCCCCCCTGATGTACTTTATACAGGACTGAACAGATGGAGAATCGATAAGCACATCACTTGCTAAAATGCGTCAGGTTTGGGTCTGATCAGTAATAACCAGCTTTATAATCAAAGACAGCTGAACAAAAACAAGTAAATAGAATTATTCAACTGTAGGCATGGTATATTGTCCCGTGGTCCGTCTGTAGAGTTGCAGCCTGTGGTGGGCTGAAGGGGAGGTTCGCTCTCCTGAGGGCTGGAGGATGCGCCGGGGGTCGGCATGGTGGGGGTGTGCTCCCCCGCCGCCTCAGGAGAGTCCACATCATTGAAGTCGCTCTGCATCCGCACTTCCAGAAGCTAAACACCAGAGAGCAGAGCAAAAAGAGATTAATTAGAGGACTTCCACCCATCAAATGACCTGCTTATGCATCACACCCTGTTGGATAAATTACCCTAAAGAGAGAAAAACACAAGGCAGACATCTCTTACATAAGAGCTACATGGCCGTGGAGTGGCTATTTACACACCTGCACCTCTTCCGTGGTAATTTCTTGTTTGCTGAACCTATAAACGATGACGTGGGCAGACACTCCAGCTATGCAGAGCATCCTGCTCTCAGGGCACCACGACAAGGCCTGGATGGCGAACGGGTCCTCATCTACTATGTCTGTACTTGGCTTCTCGTCCTTACTGCGAGCCCTCTCGAACACCTTAGCAGTCTTAAGCTTGTACAGCATTTGAAGCATTACTTTAAAAGGCGTGGAAAGACAGACGTGGTTATTCTCACTGAGCAATATAATCACTGTAATTTTAAAATAGAAAGACGAAAGTAAGAACCTAAACTACTCACACGCAGAAGCATCCCAAAACTTGACCGACCCGTCAGCGTGTCTATTTTGGGGGGGACCAAAGAACATAAACAGAGGTTATGTGGTTCAAAGTTGTGCTTCAACCACAAACGTATCATTTCATTCACTTGTTGCTAACCCCGTCATTATGATCTCTGGGTAACTCTGAGTGCCTTGGCCCCAGTTTCCACCACTAATGGGCCATTCCTGTTGAAATGAGAACAAAACTTGATCGAATGCGACAATAATACCAAATATCATGATTCTCTTTGCAGCCACGGTTCAAGGATAGATGCAACGTCAGTGCATTTTGAAACGAGTTACCTTCTTGCTGTAACCTTGTCTCTTTTGCCGGCTTCCAACAGAATAAAGTGCAGGAATGAGTTCAGCAGGGCAGTCGGCAAAGTACTCACAGCAGGTCACTGGGGACTCATGGATACACAGAGGATATGGATTCTCAAATATTGGGTACCTGTTATAATTTTAAGAAATAAAAGACAAAATGTTTTAAAGAGGAAAAGTTACAAGTTGATAAAAAAAGTGCAGGAATAGTTTTGAACACATCTATTATTTATTAAAATGTCTGCAAATTTCTCAATAAGCTGTTTTGCTTGGGTGTTGTGTGACGTGCAGCTATATTTGGAAAGCTGGATAATTACCCAATCTGTCCGAGATCTATTACAACTAAGTCCTTCTCCAGTAGGACCACCACAGCATAAGGCTCCTGGTAGTCTGGCAGACAGAACAGCACACAATTAACAATGAGCTAACACAGATTCAGAGTCTAAGATATTCAAGCCGGTCTGAGGTACAGCTCACCGTTTGGATATGGGGTTTCACACAGCGTTAGGAAATCCACAATGGGGTAGTCCATCTCCAGGACGGCTGTGCTCTTCCCATGCATCACGGTGAGGCAAGCCCTCCTCCCCACCGTATCGTAAGACAGTCCTCCAGACAGGACGATGAATGGGTCCCTGAGTTCAGCAAACACACACACACCAGCATTTTAATTGCCTACTCGGCAAATTTCCTTTCACTGTGAAGGTGAAACCCTACATGGTCTACTTAATGGCAAAAGGGTGAGGAGGGACACTCAAGTTTTACTGTTGTGCTTCCTCTGGAGATACTTCGGCCCCGTTTCAAGGGTATCTATGACAGGAGAAGCCTACTTTTTATTTATAATGACAACTATATTAACCCTCGTCCTCTAATACCTGAG
The DNA here is from genome assembly GCF_900634795.4 of Betta splendens. Lineage (NCBI taxonomy): Eukaryota > Metazoa > Chordata > Actinopteri > Anabantiformes > Osphronemidae > Betta > Betta splendens. The sequence goes on along the minus strand of NC_040900.2, from coordinate 8,167,060 downwards.
AAAAAATATAGGGCATCAGACCAGTTGATGTGAAATTGTTAACTTCTGAGTGTTTCATGAGAAAGTTTGGTGTTCTTGCTCTAACCTTGACGTAACTCTCTTTTTGTCTTGTACGTAATTAACCTTTGACCTCTGCTTCATGACAGCTATATAGGTAATGTGAGTGTTTAAACCATTAGGGTGGGACCGCCCTGTTAGGTAGAGTATATGGTTTTGTGATAGAATAACAGGAAGGGCCAGTTAGTACAGGATATGGATCCAGACCAGAACGGGTTAAGACACAGGAAGGGTGAGGACCCCTCACACTTACCCAGCCCTTGTTGTTTTGTATTCCACTTTCAGGATAGGCTTGCATGGTTCTGGCTTTTTTCCATCCTTAGGCTGCTTTCCTAGTAGAGTTCAAGTGTCAAAAATGAGGAACATACAAAGAAACAAGGTGCAGCATGTTCACGTTTTCTCCGATCAGAGCTGTGACTTTGGATGGACATAGGTGGCTACAGTATGTAACAGGTAACAGGTCCTACCATGTGGCGTGATGATCTGCGCGGGCTTGGCAGGGGCTCGTATGTTCCACGTGGTCAAAGTGCCGTCAGAGTGGCTGCAAACGAACTGTTTACCCTCATGGTGCCAGGCGACTGAGTGGATCGCCTGAAAGACAAGAGACAGCACAATGTTAGGGTCAAACAATGCACATGAAACTTTTAAAAGGTGTTTTTTTGGTTTTGTTTATTTGGTCTGCTCATTTTTTTATAACTTAAGCAAATAGATCTTTTGATCCTACTTCCAGTCCACTAAGCAACAACATCCTGTAGTCGTACCAGCACCTTTGATCTCGGATGAAGACAAACTAGTCATAAACATCTTAAGATTAAGCCTGTTTTAGACACAACTGTGAGAAATCCACAGCGTACAGGAAATAACACCTACCTCATCATAGTTGTAGCGATAGTCAGCCTTTTTGCACTTCAAGTCCCATAACACCACAACCCCACACTCAAATCCAATAAGAAGCTGCAATCACAAGAGAGGCAAAGCAGAAAGCAGAGCTTAGGAACATAAACGTGGACGGTACCCATGCACATCACCACAGTCTTTTTTCTTCTTTATTGTTATTTTGAGACTACTAATTGTGATTTACAACTATACCAGAAAACATGTTCTCATTCACTAAGTAAACCAGTCAAACAAAAATCAATTAAATCATGAATAAATAATTTTAAATAAGCAGCATTAGCTATTAACAATTATTCAAAGGTAGATGTATTAATAGCTGACCACATCAGACTCAACAGGTACAATGCATTCTGGACTATTGGCGTGACTTCTGCCTCTGTTGTTAGATTAGCCTGGCAACAAATCTCTCGATTACAGTCTGACGGCGACGCAAAATCTAATGTAAACCATTGACATTTCAATTAGCTGGGAATGTTTGCCTATCATTCTCCATTGAGGCTGGACAACGGCTCTTGTGCTGTCTGTGCTGCAGCATCTATGCTGAACAAAGAAAGTAAAGTATGCTAATAAGAACATTTATACAGGCTCTACAATACTGCATCTTATCGGTTACCTTTCCCTCGTCCATAGGGTTGTCACTGATGTGCACAACAGGCCCTGGGTGCGTCTTAGTGGATCTGTGCAGGTTTAGAGAGAAGAGACAGAAGAACACAGAATATTTATGGCGGCGTGCAAGAACATAATGTACCTGACGAGTGACAGCATCTGATGAACGTCTGTAATATGCTGTGTAGCTTATGGACAGAGAGTAGATGAAATTTAAAAAAATGTATACACTACAGAAGCAAAGAATTAAGACAGAAATCGATAATATAAAATTAAAATGTGCATCAGTACAATCAGGAACGAGACAACACAACATGAGGAAAAGGCCCAGAGAAAAGAGCAGGGTCACATGAGGGTCTGTGGGATATTAGAGTGTGGAGACTGCATCACCGTGGCAACGGAGCAAGGGGCATGGAGGAAGCGAAAGAGTCTGGCCTAAAGAAAGTGTTGTAGCCTCTGAATGTGGTCTGGCTACAGTGGCTAATGATCTCATTGCTGCTGGTGAGTCGATACAGTCAAAGATGTAGCAGTGACTGAGGGGGTGTGGGGATGTGAACTCCAGCTGCTGAACTCCAAAGTGACCAACTTAAAGCCCTGTTCAGTTTAATCAGAATTAAATCATATGCATAGCGTAGTAAATTCCTCACTTTCTGGAGTAACTGTAATGAGATTGAATATCACGTTTTGAATTTCCTCCTACTGCCAGGAGCTCAGCCCTTTAATCATTTTCAATCAGTCAGACAAAATCATTTCCCATCTCTCCCATCAACTGTCTGCTCCTGAGACATGTAACTGAACTGATGGCATACTTTGCTGTTCTGACACTTTCAACTCCCAGATCTAAAACAGCAATTTAACAGATTTCACCAGCAGCCGTGTGCAGGGAGCTTTATACTCCACTTCCAATGTCAGCTGCAAGTCACTGTCTCGATTTATTATTTGTTCACTAGTAGACTATAAAAACCCTCAGTAGGGAAACTTATATTGGTTTAAATATCTAACACTGGTTCACCTGCATGTGTTGTTTGCAACACAGGTGAAACTTGAATCCAACAGATGTGATGTAAAATTCCTTGTGATGCTCACAGTGGGTGTTGCGAGAGTGGGTGACACAAGTACAGTGGGCACTTCCTGTCAAAGATGTTCTGTTGAATCAGGAAGCGAGACACCTCCAGGAGTCGGCACTGCAAATTCTGGCATTGCACAATCGCCACCTCACTCACACTGATCCAGAGAACAAACAGGGACCAGCAATAAAAGACAGCAGGGAAATACGGACTCACAGTTCGATGGCTTTGTTCCACATGATGACGTAGCCTGAGAGAGTGAAGGACTCCACGTTGACGATGTGGATGTTTCCTCTTTCTGTGCCGATGTACAGCCATTTGCTCTGGAAGGGCAGGTGGCAGTATGTGATTCTGCAGGAGGAGATCAGGATGCATCACCACCGAGCTATTCATTATCCTATGACTCAGCCCCATCAAAGCGTCAGTCTCTCCCCTAATCACGCTGGTCTAACTGGACGGAGTAGCAAGTGACTAAGATTTAATTACAAAGGCCTTGCTCTGTGTCACACTAATGAAGGCGGACTATATATAGAGCAGGGGGAAGGAATCGCACAGTAAATACTGCTGTCTTGTCTCAACTGCTGGGAAAACCGGATTTACCGTGTCAAACGGACGAGATGTTACGCTGTATTATTTAGTTAGACTCGTCATGTCCACACATCCTGCTCTACACAGACGTTGAGAGTCACTTTTGGCAACTATACTGTAGGTTTACAATGCACAGTGAAGAAATGATGCACATGAAATAAAATGTTTAGTTTTTATTATTTATATATATATATATATATATATTTAATCTGCAGTTAACAATGTATGGAAATTTGACAATGCAGTTTTAAGTGTTAAGACATTATTACTTAACAACCGCTCATTAATTTTTAACTGAAGGAATATTCTTAGTGGTCCAAAGGTGTCTGTGCAACAAGAGTCTGTAAATAAGTTACACAGTTTAAAAAAATGACATGTTATTGTCATAGCTTTTTCTCATTTTCATACCAGAAGATATAATTTCTTCATATTCAGAAGAGGATACTACTGTTTAGGTTTCCTGTTTGGTGCAAAACATGAACCATTAGGATGCTCGTGATAAACAAATACATAAAAGATCACTAATAGGTGTTTCATCCAAAACATGCCCACAACATAACAGGAAATTGCGCAGCGTAAAGCTCGTGGCCGGTTGTGAGCCAGCTTCCCCTTTCAGCATCATGACGTGTCTCCCTACCTCTCCCTGCTGAACTTGAGCGAATGCAGGATCGCTGGGATCTTTTGCCTCAGGTTCCACAGGTGGACGCTGTCATCCGCTAAGGCACTCACCAGCGCCCCCTGGAGGGAAGGTGAAGGAGAGCCAATGAGAGGAAGAAACGAAGCAAGCACAGAGATGAGGATCAAGCAGTGGCAACAGACCTCGTTGATCAGGAACTGGAGCTGGATGACGGCGGCCCCGCTCTCGTGCTGGCAGTAGCACTCCACACCGGCGCGGCCGAAGCTGAAGTTCAGCTCCGTCAAAGAAAACCGCCAGAACACGTGCAGAAAAGCATTTCATGTATGTAGGTTATGTACAGTAAACCGATAACTCACAACAGGAACATGTGTCTTTTGATTGTTGATTAAGATGTGCTCTTTCTTTCCAGGCGTCTCTGTGTGTTGGCATTTTCAGCTTACATTCTGAAACAGGCTTTGCCAGGAACACAAAACAAATCAAACTACTGAGTTATAAATAAAATCAGTGGGCCCTGTCTGCCTTATTTATTCACATGCGTCAGTCAATATGACGGCAGCCAGATTAACTTAACAGCCCCCCCCCCCCCCCCCCCATTTCTGCACCGTTCACCGTCTGCTAAATCTGTCCTTTGAAAAGCAGATTTCCAGGCTCAATATGAACTGTGCTTGAACTACACCAAAAACCAGAAGCGAGCACAGCGGCGTGCCACCGCACAGGCACGAGGGCCGAAATGAAAAACTCCCAGTGCACGAGCCGTGGATCACGAGGAACAGCTTTGTCTGCTTCAACCGCTCGCTAATCTCTTACACAGAGCTGGTGTGTGGACAAGATGTAATCACAGAGCCTCTGGGCGGACAAAGACAAAAAGGTGCGGCGATTCTTGGACTCCTAATGAAATCAAGTTGACCTCCGAACACGGGCCGCTCGGTTCACTCGCGCCTCTATTTCGAGCTGACTCTGCAGGATTAACCGAGCTGTGATCAAACAATCCCTGGGTGCTTTAAACAAACTAAGGTGGGGTCACAGGAGATTGCTTTAGTGCAGCTTCAACGCCGGGCATCACTTCAACCATGGAGGCAAACTCAGACGTAGAGACTTTTAAAGAGGTTCCAAAGCCACTGGCAACTGAACTCCCACTCACCTGTGACCTCCGTGTCCTATTTTAGCTCCAGCAAAGAACATTTTTTAGAATTACTAATGGATACCAAGTCTTCAAAAGTCCAATGTGGAGGAGGAAGAGTCATTAAGTCTGTTTCATAGCCTCTGGTTGTGCATAAAGAACAGAGTGAGAAATGTTAATGAGTAACGCGGCCGTGTTGGATGTTCCTGCACAGAGCAGGATCCCCTCAACAGGACCGTCACTGTTGATTCAAGCTAGCGTTACGGCCTGTTTGCTTTCTCGGCGAGCGCTAACGCTTCGGCGCGGTGTCATTCCGTCGCACCGTGGTTTGCAGCCGACGCGCCGCTCTCGGGCGCCGGCAGGAAACTAGTAAAATGAACCTCTGAGTAAGGCTGCTTCAGTGCGGTGAGCGAGAGGAGCTTCCTGCCCTCGACACGTCAAGAGGTTCGATGCGACCGCACACAAGCGACAACCAGATCCAGAACCAGAAGTGTGGGACCTTCCTCAGCGACGGGACATCATGGGATTGTGCAAGAATGAGAAGAAGAAGAGACAAAATACTATGCATATGATATGCATGTGCGGCATTGCAAGGCCTCCACTTTCATCGTGACTGCTTGCCTTCACACGCACTAGTCATACACCTCGTACTTCCCCCTTCGGTCAACCACTGCGGTTGACCACAGCTTTTCAGAACAGTTTATCAGCATGTTTTCTCGTGTAGTCAGCTGATAACCACCGAGACAGGAAGTTTTCTTAGTCATGCTAGTTGGCGGAGAGTGAGCGCTCCCGCTGCAACCTTCAACGTGACGTCAATAAATGACACCTTCAAGAGCCCTGGACTGAAAGGAAACGGTCAGAGATCTGATCCGTCCGACCCCACTTTTCCTCGTGGCAGAAGTACCTTTAACTGCGGGAGCGCCGGCCAAAAATGAAGGGCCGTGAACTGGACGCAGCAGCGAACTGGCTACTGTAACACACTGATTAAAACACTGTCCTACAGACACATCTTGTAAAAGCAGACATTTATTGCTTGTAGACACCTCATTGAGCTTACGTCTGCCGAGCTGTGGCAGCGCTTCCAAACTCCAGGAGCAATGAGGTGGATCAATACAGCCTGTCTTTTGATAAATGGACCAATTGCCTGAATGACACTAATCCCATCAGCTCCACCTTACACATTAGGACAACATGGAAGCGGCGTGTGTGTTCTATGGGAGTTGCCTTGTAAACACAGCCCTGGAGGAGTGGATGAAGACGAGGATGAGGCCACTTCTAATGAATCTAAATAAAGCAGATCGGCCTCCCATGCAGGATATCGCAGAAGGGAAACTCAGTGTTCGAACACAATGGGCCGAGCCTGAAGACATGCAGGACTTAACCGTGTGGAATGCAAGGGGGCGTTTGTTGCCGTGACGCATGGACCCAGAATGTTGTCTCCGTCCTGGACCACCGCTCATGCCACACACCGCTGCGGCAGCGTGACTGCGTGCGCGCTGTGTTTACAGCACATATAAGGCGGCGTCCCGACGCGGCGCGGCCAGCGCCGCTGATGAGGCCGGCTCCGCGGCATATGGCACAGGAGCTGCTCACGCAACTGCAGAGACGCCGCTAATGAGCCTGGGTGATCCAGGAGAGGGAGGCTGCTGGCTGGGCGCGCACAAGCACATCTGTCTGCTTCGCGCCCACCGCTGAACTCTCAACTTCTCCGTCTGCGCTACCGACTGTCTTCCGTCCTTTTTTGATACGAGGAGGAAAACAGGCCGCTTACTGTGCGCATTCCCAGACCTTGGAATGCTGATGAGGGCCTTGATCATGTGACGTTTGCACAATTGACGATACTTTTCCACCCGGTCTTCACTTTCATATTTCGGGCAACAGTAAAAGGATACAGCCTCAAAGCTCCAGCCTGAGTCCCAATGGCCAGGATTTTCTGCACGGGGTCAAAAGCCATTGAGGACGGTTGGTATGGGAAGCCATGACGCACAGTCTGCAAGAAAAAGCAGAATTTTCCACTCAGCCAATCAATCATGTGCTACACAGTTAAGCTGGCATTAGTATAGAAAAAACATTATCATAATCTCCTAGAAATGTTATCCATTAGTGTGAAAGATTAGTCTTATTATGAAATTAAATTAGATAGAGCATAAACATTAGTGCAAATGAGGAGTGGGATGTTTTTCCCTAACATCTGACTGACAGCGAGCTGAGTCCTGCAAAGCATCAGTAAATATTCCACTGTTTTTGAATATTTGCAGTATGTGCCTGCAGGATCTTGCAGCGTCCCAGCTGCCAAAATCCTGCCATCATCATCAAGCATCCATAACTCAATTGTCTCGCGCTGGAAACCCTTCCCGGCCGGCCGTGAGCTTTGTACAGCTTGCAGCAGGATTACGTAACAGGTAAAGCCAAAGCCCTGGAACCTGGGGACCTGACCCGCTCCGGTCCCGGCCCGGCCCGGCTCGGCTGGTGGGCTGGGTCTCGGCGGTGTTTTCACACTCAGTCGGCCCTAATTAACCAGCGTGGCCGCGTGCGGTTATTGGACTACGCATGGCACGACGTTGGCTGGGGAGGGGGTGGATCATGTGGGGCCGGGATTTAAAGGACAGCTTTGCGCTCACAAATCTGCCTTAAACAAGACTCACATGCTGCGCACTGGAGAAGTCGGTGGCTTTGATCATTCCACCCTTCTGAACAGTAACAATGTCCAAACATCCACGACAAGCTCAATATGATTAGTATTAAAGCTAACGCTAACATGTCGCCTAGGAGATATGTCAAATCTAGTTTTTGTGTAATTAAATGGGTTCACGCAGAACTATTGTGGGAACTAACTACACCCACTGGATGTCAACAATCTCAATGCGGTGGACGTCCTTTCCATCCTGCAACTGCATTCAACACACATGTACTCACTCTTCTGCACACATGCACCAATGAATGACAAACCCTATTTAGCAGTGAACGACAAACAAACTAATTGTTCTAACAATTGTCGACTGTATTCGGAGCCGAAGCGGGACAATTGTAAGTGCAGTGACTTTCCACTAACACCATGAGAACTTTGTTTGTTTCTAATTGCTTAGATTTCGGTCAGATTAGGAGACAAACTGCTGCAGGCGCGACCTCATCCAGTGTCATATTCAGATGACACTGAATTTGCCTTTCTACCATTCGTCTTCTCTGCTTTGACGAGCTGAACGGACTTGAACAGTGACTTGGAAAAATGAATGACTCGAGGCAACGATTCAGTGCAAAGCAAACAGTCGCGGAGCTACAGTCTGACAACCGTGAGACACCGCCAAGCACCTGTTTAAGCCACTATGACTATAAGAACTTTAGCATCGGGGCAGTAATGGTCGCAGGTGTTTGTTTGGTGCTCGCTGCGCGCAGAGATTTCCATCCCAGCGAGCAGCGCCGCTCCGGATGAAAACAACGCCAGCGATCGCTCACGTTCACGCCGCCGTCATCTGACTGGCACCGTGCGAAAAGCAGCCCGCGGGCGCTCGCGTCAGCTCCTATTATTGGAAAGCCCACCTTGCAAAGCTGGAAATGCTCCGACTGGAGGGTCTCCTGCACGGCGTCGCTCTCCCTGGGAGCACCCGGCTGAGCGGTCGCGGAGGAGGAGGAGGAGGAGGAGGAAGACGCCGCTGTCAAGCCGTCCAGCACCTTCCTAATGTTGAACTTCTTCATTTTCCCCCGGTGCAGTGGCGATGGCAGGAGAAACAGGTGCAGCGAGCTACCATATACTGGTCCGAGGGGGTATGCTAGCTAGTTAGCCCAAAATAACACACTTAAAATCTTTCTGGACACATTTCACATGTCACGGGGGGGGGGGGGGGGGGTGTTGCCAGCGCACTCTCCAAACGCGCCCGGCTCACGAGCACTCACTCAGCGGGTCCTTCCCAATGTCAGCGTTAATCCGCCATTTATGCGGCCAGCTTCGGCGTTAGTCGACCAGGATCAATCGCTTCCGTGAGCCGTCCGCCAGCAGCCCGAGCTCAGCGGGTAGCAAGCTGGCTACGGAAACGCAGTGAGCTGCGGCGGGGACGGAGTCTGCGCACTGGGCGCACCCGGATGCACGGGCCCGGTGTTACAGCGAATTCTGTGGCCCGTCTCGTTCGGTGACCTCGGGCGGGATTTCAGCTAGGACAGGTCTTGACCACAACTGTGGCTTCTGTTTCCATAGATGCCCGTTCAAAAGCGACCCTGTGGTCGTATTGAGGATTTTATTCTTTACCTTAGAGCCACAATCAGGTCCAACGAAACTGGTTTGGCTTGTTTTTTCACTCCCCGCAGACAGACTTTTAAAGCTCGCTTCAAGGGATTTACAAAATCAGTTAAAAACGGTTGTAAAGGTGTAATTGTTACAGTATAATAAACTTGATCTATGAAAGCCATTTAATTTATTGCCTGTTTTTTCAACTCATTTGTTGGTTTCATTTAATTTTTGTAAAATATATAGAGAGATATAGTAGAAACAGCAATATAACTAATTAGTAAGTTCATTCTTTACAATTTGTTAGCCGCACTAGCTTTTGTAATGAGAATTTTTATTAATCTTCTATTTTTCCCTCTCCGCTTTGTCTAATGTTTGTTTTATTAGGTTTCCTTGGTCTCCAGGCAATCTACCAACTTTAGTAACATTCTCCAAAAGGAATTGAATTTAAAAAATTGAAAGCAATGAAAGTGTAACACATACTGTAATATCAGTATGTGATAACATGCCACATGTTGCTTGGAAAAGTGAGGAGAGTGTTTCATTCTTAACCTGTAGCCCATTATCCTCCTAAAGACCTTTCCCATGGAAATTGGATCGAAGGGCTGCCTTTTTGTACAGTTCAGTTCCCAATTCTGAATCCAATCCATTGTCTGTGTGTGGATATGGGTCATATTTCCTCCTTCCTCGTGTTCCCCAAGGAGGAAAAAACAAGGTTATTCTATCTCAGCAGAGAATTGTGTGTAAAACTAGAAAGTTTGGTCTTATAAAACTAAAGACGTCACTACATCTGTGTCACTAATATGTGGTAAAATTGGACATTTTAATTCATTTTGTACAAGATGAAACTAAGAATCAACAACAACGGCAAAGCAAAGAAAATATAAAAGTTTTACTATTGTCAGAAATATATTAAAATCATTCTTGTGGCATAGCAATATAGAGTATATATGAACCTCTATTAATGATTCTACTGTACTTGTATAATATTTATATTATTTTAATCCATTATTGCTTTTTCTGTTTTATCTGACTATTTCCTCTGCCACTCCTAATAAATACAGTAACAAACTAACTTAATATAAATGTCAAACTGCACAATCATTACATTATGAACATCTGATTATTATTTTTTTTAGGAATGTGCAACTCAGGATATACGTCCTGCATCTCAATTGTATCTGCACACGCCTGCTTTGAACACTAGATGGTGCAGCAGATCAACATTCTACTTTCCTGCACTTCGACTAAATTTCTCCTCAGAGCCAAAAATTCAGCACAATGGAAAGCAAGACATGGATTCTTTCTCCCTGAGTGCTGTCCTTGATGAAACAGGATTTAGTTCAGTCCTATTCTAGAATGGCTGCAGACACTCATTTCTGTGCACAAGGACTGTCTGTGATGTTAAGGCTAATTTTGTATTGTCCATAGAAAGTAAATTCTTAATTAACAGTGTTGATCATGAAATTGGTCCATCAAGAAATGAAGAGGCTGACCGAGTCACAGCATCGATGTGAGTGCTGCTTTCCTCTCACCTGACTCATACTGTATGCCTGACTCAATTGAAATTTTCATGCAATCATGAATATATGAACGAAGCTGCCAGAGAAAACGCACACTGGAGGACAGATAAAATAGGGCAATATCAATAATGCACAAGTGATGGGATCCGTTGCAGCGTGCAACTCGCATTCAGACCGCCATATTCACCAGCAACAAGTTAAGAGGCTGAGCCTTTGTGTCCGTGAAAGAGTATTGGGAGCATCATCCCTGTTTGACTCCTCGATTTAGGTCCCGGTATCTGGGACATACAACCATAATTAGCCGTTGTGTGTTACTTCCCCCCTTACTTTCTCTCAAGCACAAATGCCACATAAGGTAAATGAGCGTCCAGGCTCCGGCGCTGCAACTCGCACGCTCAGCAAAATGCCTAAATGGTGCCTGAACCTGCCTAAACCCGGACGGGCTCCTGCGTGCAGTTCTGACACGCAGCGCGCGGGTACCAAGTTACTGCGCAGAGATGTAGAGCGCTTCCCCAGATGCACAGCAAGGACACCGAGAAGTGCGTCTGCAGGACAGCAACGAACAGATCGGTGTGCAAAAATAACCAGAGTAACCCACAACATGTCGGCGAACACAGAGGACGAGGTCTGACTGTACGGCATCCACAAGGCAGAACCGTGGATTAGTCCATTTACTGCACAAAATGACCTTTAGACCTTCCGTCTGCACAAATTCAGGAGAAGAAAAACTGGATCCGGATCATGTAATGAGATGTTTGCCTGTCAGTGCCGTGATGCATCATTACTGCTGTGCTGCTCGCTCAGTGCCACAGTCCTCTGGGTGGTGTCTGGAGCAGTGCTACGATTCCCCTCCACCAAAATCAGGTCACGCTGATGCGTAGCTTTTCCCCGCTACCGGCCACATGCAGCCTGTCTGTGATGTCTATCCACGGGTCTGGCTGCGAAGCGATTAACAGATAATTATATGCATGGGATGAATTTCAGACTCAGCGACTGCTAAAGAGGTTTTCGTTTATTGAGCGAGTCGTCTTTTTCGCTCTCTTGCCGCTTCTGTGGCGCGAGGAAGCGACAGTTGTGACTGTTTAACGGTTTCTGGCCTCTCGTTAGTGGGTCAATCGCAGACAAGTCCCGGGCGCTCGGGGAGCGTCGCAGACTTTACCCAGCAGGATGTGTGTCATGCTGATCTGTTTATTAGACTCACGGCACCAGCGGATTATCGGAGTAACGAGCTTGATCGTCTCCACAGAGGTGTTGACGCTCCAGCCCACGCAGTCCCCACTGAACTGAGAAAACTGGCAGAGCATAAATATTAATGTTCAACGATGGCTGCGGCTGTGGAGTCATTACATAGCGTTAGAGCCTGTTAGAACATCTTAACCAGCAGCTTGTTTGGTAGCTCAGCCTCCAACTCTCCCCGGGATCCTGGCTCACTTTGATCCCGTCCCAGTCAAGCTCCTCGTTTGGCAGGTCGGTGTCACACGGCATCATTTGTTTGACAAGAAAGACCGCAGCCTCATCAATATGTATTTCTGTAAGTGGCGAGGAGGAATATGGTTTAGAGCATGATCTGAGTTCAGAATTCCACTTGTTTCAACCCTGTTTAGTGCAGTCGGCCAATGACCTTGGCCGACCTCTAGCTGTGATGGTTTTATGTAGTGGTGAAGGCTGGAGATGCAGACAAATAAAACAGAGGGAAGGAAACAGCTTTACAGAACAGGTGTGGTAGTGATTTTGAATTTAAAGGGGGCACATTTAAAGTGACGCTCCTGTTTGTTTATCATGTATCAAATGAATCATCGTGTGAAATCAGATGGTTGCTTTAATGTAATAGAACAAGAGTAACAACAGCTTTTTTTTCCGGAATAAAAATATTTCAGCTTCACTTGTTACAATTTCAAACCAACAGATAATGTTTCAACAACATTTGTTCCTACAAATGATTTTCCAATGGTAATTAGCAGGTTGTGGAAAAGGAGATTATAGGAGGATATAAGGCCCACAGCAAGTAGTTGTGAGTTACAACACAGATATTTGCACAAAAGTTCTGGTCGAGGCCAATTACATTCACATCTACGGCCACTCGTCCCCTCCATGGCCTGGTCTCAACGCCTTCCTTTGAACCAGAGTCATTCGTCTTTGGCAAAAAAGAAACCACAGACTAAGCAGGAAAAATAATGACTTTAGTCCAAGCAGTTGGGTCCCCGTCAGACACTCTACAGTAAATATCCTTTAACAAGTACTACGTCTACATCAGACTGCAAGTAGCTTATCCAGAAGAATACAGCATCAGTAGCGCTTCATCACATTATATGGTTTAGGTAGGCAGTTATATAATACTTAGGAATCGGATCGGTGTACAAAACCAATCACACATTATACGTAAGCACACACAGTCACTGTAATATGGCTAGATATTATCCAAATACCAAAATATGACTCACAATCCATTCATTCACAGCACACATGTATGCAGTTTACAGTATCTTAAACAAACCTATACAACTATGATTTTAAACATTTAGTTATAAAAGATACAAATCTGGAACTACTTGAATGTTTTACAATTTCTAGACAAATGTACAAAAAAAATCTTAGTGAAAATGGCACTTGAACGTTGTCTGCTACATTGATGACGCCGTCTGAGAACGTTGCTGGAAGCAGTGCACCGAGCAGAGGTTTCACAGATGTGTAAATGTGTTCCTACAGGAAATCACGTTTGTCTGTTAAAAACTCTCAGAAGGTTCCATTTTAATTCGCTTGGACATCCAGCAGACCTCATCGCCTGTGAATCACTTTGAGAAAACAGCTGGTGCTGCTCAAGATGTCGAACTGTTCCTTTAAACATCTGCTTTTTCCAATAAATCACAAAACGCACAATGTGTAACAAACTGAGCTGCTCTACAAACTATTTTCACCATAAGGTCATTTAAAATAACAAAACTCATCTGTTTATTATATCGTCTATATTTATCAAACGTATGACACTAACCCTCAAATGTACATACATTTAACTATAAGTCATGTTAGCATAGAAATATATATGATTATAATCAGCATAATTCTTTTAGTATCGTGAACAACGTCTAAATTCACCCTAATCATGTAAAAGCTATGAGGCTGTAGAGTGAGAACGAGTGACCTTTTTCCTTCTCACAGAGTTGACGCGCTTTGCTTGGAGTCTTTCAGGATCACCGAGGCGTACGTCACGTTCGGAGGCGCGCACAGAATGGATTCGGACACCGGCGAGTCGGGGAAGGGGCTCGCCGGCGGGCCAGCGCGGTCCCGGAAGGGGGACGGAGGCATCAGCTCCTCCACGGCTAACTTGGCCTCCACCAGCTCGTCCTCGTCGCGGATTCGAGCGCTGCCGCACAGGTAACCCTGGAGGAGGCCCAGCTGCTCGTTCTCCACCTCCTCCCCGTCCGACGGGGAGCCGGGCTCCTCGTCGAACGGGTCGAGGTGCATGGGCAGCACCGGGTCCTGCTGGATGAGGTGGGCCTGGTGGTACACGGGCATGCCGCTGCTCGCGGCTGCCGCCGGCTGGGGCGGGCGGCGGCCGGGCTTGCCCTCGTCCTGCAGGCGGTCCATGAGGACGTGCTGAAGGATGACGCTGCTGTTCTGCAGGTGCTCGGGGGAATAAAGCTCCACCACCTCCTGGCACGCGTCCTTTATCAGAGCGCAGGCGGGCATTTGCCCGAGCGCCATCATGGGCGGCGTGGCCGGGGGGTTGTAGGCGACGGGCTCACTCTCGTCCTCCTCGGCCACGTTGTACAAAGTCTTAGTGCTGAGGTCTGAGAAGTCCAGGGCTGTGTTTTGGTAGGTATTAGTTAAGGGTTTGATGACAGCCATCTGATTGGAACCTGCTTCCTGTCTCTTCACATGCACTGACAGTCTGTGCCACATGTGATCCCCTTTTGGAGGATGTCTTGCACCTGGTTCAGACCATGACACAGACTTTCCATTAGAACTATGAACAAAATAAAGACGACTGTTACTTCACAGGAGCCCAGAGCAGTGGAGACAACATCAACATTTGTGCTTCATAGAGATATAGAATTTAAATGTTAAACTCTAGCATGTCTGCGTTCGTGGTCCCTTAGCACACAGAGATGCTTGTTTTATGTCATAACAGATTAAAGGTTGAAGCGTCTGTGCTAATTGGATACTGACCTACATCCGTCAACAGGTGATCCTATAAGAGTGAGCACAGTTAGGCGTCAGGTGCCCTCTGAGAGGTAATTACGGTAAAACCAGCATCCCTGAGGTGCCTCAGGAGCAGGACTCACGCGCTCGGCGCACCCACCTGCCGTTCCCCGCGTTCTTCTTCCTCTTGAACATGTTGAGCAGGCTGTTGCTGCGGCAGGCGACCTTGCCGTCGCCCACGTGCATGCGCACGGCGTCCGAGGTGGTGAAGGCGCTGCGCACGTTGCGCTCCGGCTTGGCGATGATGATGTACATCTTGGGCGTGAACATGCAGCCCAGCGCCACGGTGACGCTGAGGCTCACGGAGAAGGACGTGGTAATGATCTTGTAGTTGGAGCCGAAGTAGATGGGCACGAAGGCCAGCCAGATGATGCAGGTGGTGTACATGGTGAAGGCGATGTACTTGGCCTCGTTGAAGTTGGCGGGCACGTTGCGCGTCTTGAAGGCGTAGTAGGTGCAGCTCAGGATGAGCAGGCCGTTGTAGCCCAGCGGTGCCACGACGCCGAGATTGCTGGTGTTGCAGATCAGGAAGACCTCTCGGATGCTGGGGTAGGATTTAATGGGCTCAGGAGGCTCCATGACGATGAGGGTGATTTCCAAGGTGAGCTGGGCGCTGATCAGGATGAAGGCGATGACCACCTGGGCCCAGGCGCTCATGAATCTCGGTTTCCGGGTGCAGATCTTCTTCTTGCTGCCCGCCAGGATGCGAGCGATGCGGTTGGTCTTGGTGACCAGCGCCGAATAGCACATGGCCGCCGAGAGGCCCACGAGGAGCCTCTGGAGGTAGCAGGAGGCCACCGTGGGCCGGGCGATGAGGGTGAAGGGGCACAGGTAGCCCAGGAAGATCCCGGCCAGGATGATGTAGCAGAGCTCGCGGCTGGAGGACTTGACCACAGGGGTGTCCCGGTACAAGACGAAGATGAAGGTTACGAAGGACGTGACCAGGATGCCCAGACAGGAGAAGACCACCTGGATGATGGACTCTGGATTGCTCCACTCCAGGTAGCACAGGGGGATTGGCTCACAGCCTGAAAAGAGGGGTAGAAAATAAGTATTCAACGAGATGAAAGCATCTCATGAAGAGTTCCTCGTCTCAGATTCGCAGTAGCTACATAGCGAGGTTTGCACGAACGTGGTTCAGATTTTTTGGGGCTTTATTGTGTGGAGACTTTCCAAACGAATACCTTTCAGCCTGAGAAAATACAGTAAGACTCGAAGTAGGTTTTTAGCTCAGCTATAAATAAACCCCTTTCTGCTCAGGCACGGCCAGGCTGGGCTGCAGCCAGCAGCAGAGGGGGCCGGAGCAGCAGGACAAAGTAAACCACTACGTCTTTCATGGATCCAAATGAGATCAGCTCCATGCTTCATGTCGAGGACACACTTTGAATAGCGGCTTTATACCGTTTCCATGTATTTCTGAAACAACCGTGCGAGATTCAGGGTTAGAATCGTTTTCTAGTTTCTGCGTGTGTCCAACTGTCCCGCGTCGAGGGGGAAAAAATGAAACGGCGCGAAGGAAGGATGATGCGTTTACGAAAGAGCTCCGCGTTCGAATAGCGCAGCGGGCCTCCGAAAGTGGGCCAGAGGAGCGGTGAGTGAAGTAGGGCTGCTGTCGGGTGAAACGCTGAAGATGATGAATGACTCCTGGGTGTCATGGGAAAGCAATGGAAATAGGACGGAACAGGTTCCATGAAATGGCTCTGCAGAAAAATCTTAGCAGGGCAAACTGTACCGAGCACAGGTGGCGGGAGGCGCAGCCGAAGCTTTGACGAACTAAACTTTTTATGGAGGGTCTGACGAGACCAGAGAACCGCTTATCTCCGTTAGCATTAGCTGTTAGCTTTTAGCATCCCTCATGCAACAGGGCCTCAGCCTGTGACAAGTAAATTTAAAAAGAAAAGGGGGAACAGCCGAATGTTCAGTTCTACTCAGATGAGTATTTGTGCCTCTGCCCGGGTGCAACGTACAAGTACTACCGAGCAGATCAGAGTTAGCAGAGCTCACCCTCCAGCTCGTTGTCGGGCCACCAGCCCAGGTCGCACGCCTTGCACGTGAACTCGTCCTGCACGTACTCGTTGTCTTTGCAGGCCGTGCAGATCCAGCAGCAGCTCACCTCCCCCTTCCTGATCACCTGGAGGACAGAGGGGGCAGAGGCGGCCCCGTCAGGTCGTAGGAGACGGCGCTACCGTTGAGCTGAGGCCTGCGTCCCTCACCTTGATCTCCCCTTTGGAGCAGGGCTCGCTGCACACGGACCGGACCATGTCGCTGCGGTTCATCTGCGTCATGTCGTCGTCCAGGCTCAGCATGCCTTCATGCCAGGAGCCAATGTTGATGTAGTCGTACGCGCCGGGCTCCACTTGCTGGAAGTTCATGATCTCATACCTGATGTCGGAGAGGAAAACGTTACAGGACGAATGTAGCATTCATCAAGCTGCACACAGTGGCATCCATGTGAAGAGCATCACCTCCCAGGTGAGTCCCCGTTCTCATCGAACCATATGTCCTCTCCAGAAACACCCATGAAGGACGTCTTGAGCAGGAAGTCCAGCAAGTGGCTCCCGTCAACGGGCTTCATGGCGTCACAGAGCCCCACGTGGCCCGGGCACAGGTGGGTGTGCATGTCGTGCAGACCGTGGGCCATGGCATAGATGGCGTTGATCACGAAGCCCATCTTACTGTCCTGAACATAGTTGTCCTCCAGGCTTTCATAACCTGCCGCGCAGGAGAGAAGAGTAAGGATTCATGTGTGTAGAGAAAGGACAGTAAGTCATGGTACGTGTCAGGAGCACGGTGCAGGTAGACCTAGCGTGATATAAGATATTACAAAGGAGTGATAGGGTGCTCACAGATATGAATCCAATGAATCCTGTCTGAGTAGAAGCTACGTGCTTCTTTCTTTAGTGACTCTAGACTCGGCTTCATTTCTTCCCACGGCAAGACGCTCCCTGTCTGCAGGATTCAATTAGAGTCTGTCTGAAGCGCTGTGCCGCTGACACCGCGTCCCCGCGAAGCAAGAGCGAGAAAACCCACACTCCCCGCGCGTTTCCGTCAGCCGGCCCCCCGGTCGCACTGTTTTCAGACCAGCGCCAGGCGAGGAGCGCGGCGTGATGTTCCCAGCACACCCTATCAGTTCAGTGTAATGCAAGCTAGAAGCAGGGGAAGCGTCTGGAGGGGGTTGGGGGGTGGGGGGTGGGGGGGTCAAGTTCATCTGTGTTGAGTCAGAGCTGCACCATGCATTCAAACAGTGAACATACGATCCGTGGTTCATAGCTTCCCTTGGAGAACAGCACTGGTTACCAGACCCCAGAGGAGGGTTTGAATCGAAACCCTTTTATTATGTGTTTTATTGTGAGTAATGACCATTAATGGCTGACTATGCAAACAAACACACAGACAGTAAATTAATTCGAGTAGCAGCTGGGCGAGTGATGCTGGCGATGACCTAGTTTAACAGGTTCTCGGTGCCGGCGCCGGTCTCGCCCGCCGTGCGGCGAGATCCTCGGCGGCCGGCGATGCGAGGGCGTCAGCATGCGGGCCGGGGGGGGCGGGACGCGTCCTCGGCTCTTTTCAGAGTGGCCTTATCGTTGGAGTGGCTTCATGCAGCCTAAGCCGGATCAGCCAGCGACCACCTCACTCAAACGTTATTGGGCTGTTTCACCGTCTCGAGGCCAAAGAGTGTGAGAGCACAAAGTGAGATCAGGGAAGAACCAAAGGCTGGACTCTCACTAGAGCGTCAAAAACACCCCAATAGCTTCTTACATCAGAGGTCAACTGAGATTAATTGTAAGCGTGTTTCTATTATTAATTATTATGAGCAGACGTTAATGTCAGTCGGCCTCTATGTGAATTTGCCTAGCGAGGAGCGAAAAAGGTCCGTTCAAAGGGAGTCACTCACCGTCCTGGAGTTCTACACCAACAAAGTAGAAAATGATAAATAAGATCAAACACAATAAAAGTGACAGGACAGAAAACAATAACTCTTGCTCTGTTTATTCTCTATCACTACTGAGGAGAGGCTCTGCATGTATGTTTGCTGCAAAGGAAAACGGTTCAGGTCAGTGCAGAAACGGAGGAGCGATGGCAAAAACCAGAGGAAAAACAGAGGAATCTGAGTTGAGAAAAAAAAAAGAACGTGTTTGTATTTTACAGCATGCATCGTTTTTATATTTACGTTTATCCACACGCATTCACTTTGCTTACAAATGTTTTTGGGGCTGCAGCCTCATATTTCTTTACTTAACCCAAGACTGAAAACGTAAATATATAGGAGAATGTAGTTGAAAACAAAAATAAGTGTAAGCGTGACGTGGACATGTAGAGAAACGTGCTTGTCGAGCACTGTTTCAAGAAACCAAGAGGTCAAGCTTATGCATTTACTCTGTTCCTTTCTAAAAGAAAAGGGTTGCATTTACCTAGAGCATCATCCTCTGTAAAGTGGCACAGAAATGAACAATACGAAAGATATGCGTTAGCGAGTCGGCGTCGGGAGAATTCAACCCTCTGGCATCTAATCCATAATTAAAGGACGTGCTCCAGCTCACAGGGGTCTTTGGGCTTTGTCCTCTGGGCATTGAACACATCACGGCACTTCAAGACCAGCTGACGTGTAGGAAGCCGTAAAAAAGGGGGAAAACGGACCAAAAGAATGCAGGTGATGTCAGAAGGGGGGGGGGGGGGGGTACCTGAGCAGTTGCGTGCGTAGTGGCTGTTCTCCTGCGGGTGTCCGGGCAGGCGGCACTGGAAGCGGTGCTGCCAGAACTCGGGGAACCACGGGTTGCGCGCGTTGGTGCTGAGCCGGAGCTTCAGGAAGTAGTCGTCGAAGGACGAGACCTCCTCGGAGTGCAGCTTGACGGTGATGCCGCCCACGGCCTCCTGCTCGTAGCCCTCCACCACCTCCACGCGGTCGGCCCAGCCGTCACTGCGGAGCAGAGCGGCTGCCGTCAGCTGGACCGTCACTGAGCGACAACAGCGGCGCCGCTGACGTGACGAGCGCGGGATAAAATTGTGACTCGTCTAAGTGTCCTTCAGGGCTTTCGCAGCTTCTCCCTTCTGTTTCCCTGCACTCGAAATAAAATCACAAGTCCAGCGGCGAGAACTCTGGGATCATTACTGCAGCAGACAATCTGCTCCCGCCATCACATTTTGTTTTGAACACCCTTTTGTTCAGCGCTTCGGATCTCAGTTCAGTAACAAAATATGAGAAAGCAGCGCTTCATCAGCGTCACTCCAATAATGACTGGGCTTTAAGAGCGGCTCCACGAGGGCCCGACTCAAAGAAAAGGTTTCTTTTCTGCATAAACAGACACGCTTGAGTTTAAAGAGTCAGAAATCTCAGTAGCATTAAACTTTAACCGCCGCGTCAAGTCCATTAGGAAGCCTGCGTCATGCGTTCAGTCCTAATAAAGACCAGCAAACGTGGAAACATCACACAGGCTTTCAGGACGTCAGGACCAGACTGCAGAAGAAAGCTCTCAGGGACGGCTCCTGGCGCTTTGCTCAGTCTGAGCCTCGTCATAGTATTTAATTGAAACCCACAGGATGAAGCGTCGCCGGGACCAAATACCGGCCCAAATGGGTCCGCTGGCTTGGCTGACGCCTGGAGAGTGAAGTAACAGACGCCCAGAGAGTGTCAGCATCAACGGTACCTGACCATCTGCTTCTCAGCATCACCCACACACACACACCCACACACACACACACACACACACACGCACCCATCCGGCAACGAGAGCGCCAAAAACCCACAGCTCTGACGTCAACACAAGCGCCTACTGTACAGAGGGACAGCACTCATTTACTATGAACCCAGTCGTTCAGGGCAAAGAGGAGTGATTGGACCAGAACCGTCGGTTTGTGCGGCAGCAGAGTGACAGTGAACGGTGTTTATGAGCCAAACGTCTGGCAGCGCTCCTGCGAGGCACAGGATCACAACGCTGATGTCCTTTCATCGCCACTTCCAAAGCCATCGGACGCTTTCGCTTGAACATACGCTCGGGAGACGCTCGGGAGACGTGCGGCCTCTGCGGCCGCCGACCCCCCGCTGACCCCCCTCACAGGAGGAGATGGATGGCTGATGACCAGCACCGCGGGCTGTTTGTGAACGGGTTCTTCCTTTCAGTCGTCTCCTTGACCCAGAAAAGACACACACACACACACACGGAGCACACGCTGAGCCTTTACATCAGCTCATTTGTTGGCGGTTGGACTTGAAGGGAGCCGGTCTGACTCCTTCTCTCCTTTGTGGATAACGCGGCCCAACGGTCTCAGTGAATCCTCCACAGCGAGCGTTCATCTCAGCCTGGTTCCAGGTGCCTCTGCCTCAGGACTGCAGGTGAAGACGAAGCGTCTGCTTCTGCCGATGGGACCGGCTTTGATGTTGGTCGCTCCTCAGCTTACGCTGGAGGTGCTGTCCCATATTAGCCCATCCCGCCTGTGATCTGACAGGGAGCGGGAACGCTCGCTGCGTGGATGCATTATTCATCACTGACTCAAAGCGTCTCCTGCTTTCAGACCGACTCTTCTCCCACAATATTTCAGCTCCGCATGAACTTAATGCCGACCCCTCCATACTGAGACACGCTGAATATAGGAAGGTCTGCATTTCTATGTGAGGTTTGACACAGCAATGAATGCGATAATAAAGCAACAGTCAATTGAATCTCACGACCTTCGAGCTTGCGTGCGTTTTATCTAGGAACAAAGAGACAGAACGACAGACGGGCTCTAACGAACCTGCCAATTAGCAGGAACTCCCCGGCCACTCCGAGGCGCCTCATGGCCATGAGCAGCCCGCGCACCGTCATGCCCTCGCAGAAGCACACCACCACGCGGGCCTTGGGCAGGCGCTCGCGCAGCTTCCGGAGCAGCCGGTCGAAGTGCTTCTCGCCGGCGTTGCTGTAGATCTTGTCGGAGTGGGCGACGCAGAGGCCCTCCTGCGACGCCAGCTCCTTGAACACCTCCATGCCGCTCTCGCCGTAGTTGCCTGAGACGAGACGAGAGAAGCTGTGAGGAAGCAGTCATTCGTTTTAGGGGCCAGAGCGACCTGGTTATTGCGACAAACCACAGCCACTGCCTCGGTTCTGATTGGGTTTTTATCAGCTCGTTTCGCTCAGGTCCCGCGTTCCCTCCCACGCGGCTCCTTCAGGTATGCGAATCATGTCTGGTTCGCGTGGGAGGAAGCTCCATTAATCTGGGTTTAATTGTAAATGCTTTAGGAATCGTATAATTGTTTTGCAGCACATCATTCTCTGTATTTATTTATTTATTTATTCAACAGTAGCAGGAACGGTCTATATAAGTATAAAAGTCTGGGGTGTGGAGAGTCGAGGTGGTTCTGATCAGTCATTTTAAATAAAAACTGAGAAAGTAGAACCTTGTAAAAGTAGAATTAATGGCAGAGTTGTGTTTTTTTGGGTCATATAAGTGGAGCTGTGATCTCAGCTGCATAGGTTTCTTGTTTTTATGTCTTACCCTCCGTGTGAACAGCAGACACGTAGGTCCAGTTGTACCGTTTGACGATGTCCAGCAGGGCTCTGGCTTGGAGCGTGTCTGAGGGCACGACCCGGAGGAAGTACTTGAACAAGGTCTTGTCGCTGAGGTCGATGCTGGTCGCCGAGTATGCGATTTGTGGGATGTTGAA
The DNA here is from genome assembly GCF_900634795.4 of Betta splendens. Classification (NCBI taxonomy): domain Eukaryota; kingdom Metazoa; phylum Chordata; class Actinopteri; order Anabantiformes; family Osphronemidae; genus Betta; species Betta splendens. Next base: position 8,144,507 of record NC_040900.2, on the reverse strand, counting down.
GAGCTGCAGGAGGTTTTGGACCTGAATCGCCACCGAGCTGGAGCCGGGCCCGATGACGCCCGCGATGGGCTTCTTGGTCGGTGGCGGCTGGCTGGAGGCTGAGCCCTCGATGCACCACCGGGCGCCGTTGCCGTCCTCCCGGATGGAGATGAGCGAGTCCCGTATGAACTCGATGCTCTGCTCCAGGGCCACGGAGGAGTGCCAGCACGAGTCCCGGATCTCGCAGCCCAGGGTGATGTTGGGCAACAGGTTCATGTCCGCGTTAATCCGATCCAGGGTGTGGAACATGGCCTCCACCCTCTGGATGCCGTACTGCTCGCGGACCTCCCCGCACTTCCTCTCCGCCACCTTCTCCGCCGAGGGCTGGTGGTGGACGGAGAAGAGGGCTCCGATGATGATGTCCCCGTCCATCCTGGCCACGAGGCGGGAGGCGGAGCTCGGCACCGCCGACCTCTCGTACTTGCCCTTGGACGACACAAATGCCTCGAAGACCAAAACGGGCAGGTACAAAACGCTTATGGCAGTCAGGCAAATCATATTCGACATTGTGCCGCCGGTGCTGAACATAGAATCATGTCCACCAGCTCATTGTGGAGGTCCATCGATCCTCTTCTGCTTTTCCCTCAGTCTCATCACCCTGTGTGCGAAGCGACAAGCATCATTTTCCTGTTAGAACACGTGTTGAAACTTAATGTACTTATTTAGGCGGCGTCTGAATTATAGGAGACAGTTGCAAAAACTGAATCATTTGCATTGCAAATCTAGTTTGTATATGATGCCTCACAAGATGGAGGATCTACTTCAAACGACACTGTTCTTCTCCAAAGTGTTAAACGTCAGACTGACTAAATAAATCCCTGCTTCTCCGTCAGATCACACTTAAAGCAGTGGCCTCATAGGATTAAAGTGAGCCTGAAGTAAAACAGGAGACACCAATCTCTCTACTTTGTTTGCTTAAAAGCTGAACCTGTAGAATTGACGCGAGACAAACGGGTTGAGTTTCAGCACCATGGACAGCTGCCTCCGTGGGGTCTCAGCTGATTCGCGCTTTTTCAACTTTTCAACCAAACCGCCGCCTGAGTCCGATCCGTCTGAACAGCTGTCTCCAGCTGCACGGCCGCGCGGTGTCATTCACAGGACAACGCTTTCAGCATCGCCACCCACATGCACACGCAGCCCAACTACGGTCTGACGCCGAACTGTCGCCCCCGGAGCGGATTTTCGAGCAGTTTTGGGATGCCGTCCGATGACTTTACGTACCTGCGGCAGCGGCTGGGGACGTCGCGGGGGCTGCGTCTCGTCTGAAGCAGCCAGACTCGACTCGCTCGGCTCTGCCTGTAGCACACGGTGGGACTGACTGACTCTCTCTCTCTCTCTCCCCGTGTGAGTGTCTCTCTGTCCCTCTCTGCGCTGAACGCGAGGTGCCCCCTTCTTCTCCTCTTCCTCACTGCATCTTGAAAGCGGGTCACACTTACTGCAGTGTCCCTGATTTGAAACCACGGTTCAGACGCGTCGAGACTAATGGTTCGGACCGTCGTATGATAAATAGCATTGACTGAGAAACATGTGAGGGAGTCTGAACCTAAATTTATGACGAATTTATGAGCAATTTATGACCCCAACGACCGCGCTAATACAAATAACTCTCCACCAAGCAGAACGCTGTTCATCCTCTCATAGGACAAAACTTCTTGAATTTGTCCTGCGACGTCTTTACTGTCATAGACAAATGTGATGGATTTGCAGCTGCAGCAATAAAAAGATCATAATCTGCTGCCACCGTGTGGCTTCCACCGAGTACTGCGTCTGCGTTATGTTCAAATAAAATCGAAAATAGTAACGACGGCCCACATAGATGTCGATAATTAAATAAATAAGCAACACTGTAAATTAACATTATAATATACAAAGTGTGCTGCCTACATACATTATTAATAATAAAGGTGTAATAACCGCCTTCAACTTTTATTTTCCAACATGTTCTCCTGTGATGACGACACTTCCGCCTGTAAACATGGCGGACACCAGCGTAGAACTCGCCAATAGACGTGTGTTTTGATGCTTTTCTGCTTTATTCCGTGGATCCACTGCAACATGGGGCGACTTAGATAGAAACCCGGTCGTCTGCGGGAAGCTCGAAACGTAAATGTGCTTTTTTTTACAAACGTCTATTTGTTTACAACAGAAACGACAAACCATTGTGTAGCAGCGGTGGTTGGTTCCATGCTTATGACAGAGTCCGCCTCAAAACTGTAAACAGTAGCTTGTTAGTCGACATGCAAACGAACGGGTATTGATACTAAATTTTAAGTAACATTTAGTTTAGTACATGATCTGTAAATAATGCACTTGCTAGTGCAGAGTGGCTCCAAGCATCAGCTGGATAAGGTCCTAAACCACGGTTGCACAACTATTTGTTTACTTTTAGGCTAGTTTAGACTGTAGCATGTGGTGGCATTACTGACAGATATTGCTTAAGTGATTAAACACCTATATAAACATTGGATACTTGTGTATTGATGCATACGTGGGGAGTGTGAATGTTACAGCAGCACCGGAGCCATGAGCAGCCGAAGAAAGAGGGCCCCTCCAGTGAGGGTAGATGAGGATGCAAAGCAAAGGTTGAACTGGAATATGCTGGATGATCGCAAGAACGAAGCGACCCAGAAAGACGATGACCAAACGCCGACCTGTTCCTCTGTGTCAGTTGACACCACTCCCACAGGCGCCTTCATCCCAACCACAGAGAATTCAGCAGAGTCCACCCACTCTGTGACGTTCACCGAGGAGCCGCCTGCGACGTCGTCAGAATTCGCTGCTGCCTCGGCCTCTCTGGCACTGACTGTCGCGCCGGCGTCAAGGCTGAACCCCATCTGGAGGGCGCTGATCGGGGAGTTCAGCATCCAGCCCGCTTGGCTCCCATCAGACTGTGAACAGAAAGCATTCACGCTGCACAGAATCGCTGACCAGCTCTGCCTCAGTTACAGCGACTGTGATGAGAGCCCAGGACTGCAGTGGAAGCCTGGCGAGGACACTTGCACAGCAGAGTGCAGCCTCGGTCGGATCCTCCTGGATGATCTGGACTGGCTGCAGAAAAGGAGGGTGGTGCAGCTCTGCCACCAGGCTAAAGAGGAGTCAGTCAAGGTAAACATTCAATAAATCTTCCCAATTGTAATGGATTATTAACAAATTGGCTATGCAGAATGACAATAATTAATGTTAAGTTAAATCTGGGACCTGCATTTGGCAGGTGGAGATTTACTTACTGGAAACTGGGCTTGGTAAGCCTGAGTTCCTCAGTGAGGGAAATGCTCGACTGAAAAAAGCAAATCAGCTCATGCAAAAGTTAATGGAGTATTTCTATGATTTCATTATCCCCGGTAAGTGTCTGATCCACACACACACACTTTTTGCAAACCATGTATAACCCAGAACAACATTGTATTCATGAAAAAGGGATTTCTCTGCTGTTTTGTGCATGTAGAAGTTGTAGAGAATGAGGAGGAGGACTGTGACACCGATCTGGAGAGGCAGAACGTTGAGGAGCTTTATGATTATGTCAGGCATCTGCACCAAAGGGAGAGCCAGGCGGTGACCTATGACGTCCAGCACAAGGCTCTTATTCCTGTTCTTAGACCCTACCAGAGCCAGGCCGTCAACTGGATGCTGAGGAGAGAAAAACACAGAAACAGCTCAACCAAAGGTAGCTGCTTTGCTGACCTTGTCTGCTGCAGCTGAGTTGTTGCTGCAAGTGACAAGAAGGTTTAAAATGTTTCAATTCTTTCAGAACAGTCACTGCATTTCCTCTGGAGGGAGCTGCTGACCTTGTGTGGCAAGAAGTTGTTTTACAACCCTTTTACTGGCTGGTAAGATCATGAACCCTTGTGCTGCTCACAGAAGTATACACACAGCAAACAAATGCTACCCTCTGAGTCCACTGAATCTGAAAAGACACTGACCAGTGCATAAAAATGAGTTTGGATTTACTCCTTCCCCATTATTTTTTTAGCTTAATTAGAGAGTTTCCACTGGCTGGCATTGAGTGGCCTGGTGGGATCCTGGCTGATGAGATGGGCCTTGGAAAGACAGTGGAAGTTCTGGCTCTCATCTTGTTTCACACCCGCCAGAACCTGGAGCATGAGGCCCTTACACTGCCAGTGGTGAGTCTCAGTAGGCAGCTACCATTAAAAATGCACAATATTAGTATGATGGAGGATTACAAATAATAATAATATGATTTATTCACATTGTTCTCATTCTGCAGGGAAAATCTGTGAATTATTTTGTTCCTCCTCCTCCACTTGAAAGAGAGAAGGTTGTCCACTGCAAGTCTGAAGCTCAGCCCAAAATAAAAGTGTCCTACCCAAGTATGTGAGTCCTGTTGGTCTCAGACATTGCAGCCTTTCCACGGCATTTTAGTTTGATTTTTATTTCTGTATCTACCTTCAGCTGTGCGTGTCATGCTGCTCACTGCAATAAAAGAAATGAGATCTGGCAAAGGAGCCTCAGTCAACGCCATCTTCACCTATATCCGTGCCAGCTATGGGTATGACCTGTTGAAAAACCGCAACCACATCAAGAAGACACTGGCGAAGCTAATAGATGAAGGGCTGGTTGACCGGGTGAAAGGTCGGGGCTTGGCTGGCTCATTCAAGCTGGGAAAGAACTATAAGGAGACAAAGAAGACATTAGCAGGTGCATCCAAGACTGTAAGTAGAAATGCCTCCTACTCACCAATCACCAGTGTGTTTGCTTTTTGCAAATGTTTGTTTTTTTGTGTTTAGAATCCAAAATGCACAGAGAACACACCCAGGAAAATGTTTCAGAGACGAGCTAAAGAAAAGGCAGAAGCAGCTCTTCAGAACTCTCTCACAGGAGATCAACTAGATCTGAGCTCCCCTACATCTGACTGTCCTCATCCAGAGGAGTCAGACACAAAGAAGCAACTAAATGAAAGTCTAAATGAGAAAGGGGACGAGCCAATGGATACGTCCGCAGCATCCTTACAGACGTCTCGGAATAAAAGTGATTCAGATGCACTGGACATGCTGATGATGAATGATCTACCTGAAGACAAAGGAGCTCAGCTTGATTCACAGGGGGGAACAAAAACTCCCACCAGAGCATCAGTGGTTCCCTTCAACACCCCAGACTACAGATTTGAATGCATCTGTGGGGAACTGGGCATTATCGACTGCAAAGCCCGCGTGCAGTGCATGAACTGCATGCTTTGGCAGCATGCAGACTGCGTTAACTACAAAGAGGAGAGTCTGGAAACAACACCTTTCTACTGCCCCCACTGCCTGGTGGCCATGAAGCCCGTCTCTACTGGCGCCACCCTCATCATCTCTCCAAGCTCCATTTGCCACCAGTGGGTGGAGGAAATCAACCGGCACATAAGGTCGTCCTCGCTCCGAGTGCTGGTGAGAAACTAGGTGGATCTTGTGACATATGTCTCTTACACCTCAGATAGAATGTCTTCAGTAGACTTGCTTGTACACTTCCATAAGAACATTGAGGTTTATCACTATAATCGCTTTCGAATCAGGTTTATCAGGGTGTGAAGAAACACGGCTTCATCCAGCCACACATGCTGGCGGAGCAGGACGTGGTCATCACCACGTACGATGTGCTGCGGTCGGAGCTCAACTACGTCGACATTCCCCACAGCAACAGCAAGGACGGCCGGCGCTTCCGCAACCAGAAGCGCTACATGGCCGTGCCCAGCCCCCTGGTGGCTGTGGAGTGGTGGCGCATATGCCTGGATGAGGCGCAGATGGTTGAATGTCCCACTGCAAAGGTGAGCTGGAGGAAATCCTCGTAGTCTTTAGCTGAACTGTGTAACTCCTTTTTCGCAGTGTTTGGTTTATTTTTGGTTTTCCTGCTATTTGTGCCATCAGGCTGCGGAGATGGCGCTGCGTCTTGCATCTGTCAACCGATGGTGTGTGAGTGGCACCCCTGTCCAGAGAGGCTTAGAAGGTAACGCAGAAGAAATCTTCAGTAGCAAATATTTCCATCAATTTTAGAATTGTAACAAATGCATTTTTTTTCTCAAACTGATTTTGTCCACTGCATAGATCTGTATGGGCTTGTACTTTTCTTGGGAGCTGACCCATATTGGGTGAAACACTGGTGGGACCAGCTGCTTTATCGGCCCTATCGACGTGGAAACACAGAACCACTCTACAATGTAATCGCCCAGCTATTATGGCGATCGGCTAAAAAAGACGTGATTGATCAGGTACGATCGAAAGTCGAAATCCTCTGCATCTGCGTCTAATTCCCCCCCCCCCCCCCCCCCCCACACCAGAAATAACCCTTCCCGTGTTTCTCCAGATCCAGATCCCCCCACAGACAGAGGAGGTGCACTGGCTGCACTTCTCGCCCGTCGAGGGCCACTTCTACCACCGACAGCACGAGGTCTGCTCCCAGGACGCTCTGCTCAAACTCAGGAAGATCTCAGACTGGAGCCTGAAACTCGGCAGCCTCGACCGACGCACCGTCAACACCATCCTGTGCCCGCTTCTGAGGCTGCGTCAGGCCTGCTGCCATCCACAAGCTGTGAGGGGCGAGTTTCTGCCCCTGCAGAAAAGGTGAGGGACACATGTTGTGTTATCAAGAAGAAGAAGAAAGAGGTCATTTTCTCAAGGCAGCTGCACCAGGCAATTAGTATCACATGATTAGTATGGTAATAAGCTGCAACAACATGCCAGCTATACATTGTTTATTTAGAGCTCCCTGATCTAATTTGGTTTAGAGGGTTTGTTAAGTAGGCTTCTGTGTCCCCTCCACAGCACCATGACAATGGAGGAGCTGCTCAAGTCCCTGCAAAAAAAATGTCGAGTGGAGTGTGAAGAAGCTCACAGACAATTGGTGTGTGCTCTCAATGGCCTGGCTGGGATCTACATCATCAGAGGTAGAAGACCCCGCTTGTCCTCCCTCTGCTCCCGGCTTCCCATGGGAATCAATTCAAACTAAACACAGGCCACATTTTGTGATCTCATCTTCATGCCCCCCCCAACATCCTTAAGATGTTCTGTTATAAGTCTGGGGCAACGTGCCTTAGTGTTCGAGTGTTACTAGCAATTACCGTGTTCTTTGCCATCTGCAGGAGAGTTTGTAGAGGCAGCAGAGATGTATAGAGAAGTGCTTCGTTCATCAGAGGAACATAAAGACAGGCTGAAAACAGATTCATTACAGGTGAGTAGCCTCAACATTAGGACAGATGCTGGATGAAGTATATAAGTATAGTACAAAACGCTATATGATGCTACAGTTTCTGATTACATGTTTATTGTTTTTGAAGAGGCTTCATGCTACTCACAATCTGATGGAGCTGCTGAGTGCAAAGCATCCTGGGATACCTCCTACGCTGAGAGACGACCGGTTGAGTGAAGAGGTTATTTAGAAACACGAATATACTCAAAATAACACCGGCCCTCCCCGCGGTTCTTCTTGTGCCAAAGTGAGCTTTTCTCCTGTCTTTTTCCCGTCTGGCTTCAGGCCGAGCAGCTGCGACAGCACTACATGACCAAATACGACTCGGAGGTAGCAGATGCTCATCAGGCGCTGCAGCCCGTGTTGCAGAACATCAAAGAGCTGAAACGCAAAGTGAGAAACAGCGTCTGTGTCAGTGCAGATGTGCTCGCGTAGAATTAGACTTCATGAGATTCATGAAAACTTCATTGAAAAGTGTTGCATTACCAGAAACCTGTTTTTGAAGGTTAAGCTGAACTCTCCCTGGTGGTTGGATGTGATCCAGAGGGCGACCCGCTGCGCCACGGACGAAGATCTGGTGTCTCGCGTCAAAAATGAACTGACATGCAGCTACAAACAACAAGCGCACAAGCTCACCATGGCTGACAAGTAAACGATACAGAAAACATTATATATATATAATAATATGTATAATATGTATAGCGCCCAAAGATCGGTGACTGAACAGATGTGTGTTTTCAGGTTCCGTGACGCCTGTGGTCTTCAGTTCATTCTTACCACACAGATGCAAGACCTGATGAAATCTCAAAAGACCGTGCAAGATGCAGTGAAGAGTCTGGAAGGTCCGGCTTCACAAAAAGTGATTGACGAGGCCACTGTTTGTCACCTCAGGCCTTTGAGGCTGCCGCTCAATAAGTAGGTCCCACTCATATAAAGTCTCAGTTTGGTGTTTGATGAAAATATTAAAACTTCATTCACACATTCCAGCTGCGTTTTCTGCAAAGCAGATGAACTGTTCACGGATTACGAGTCCAAGCTGTTTTCTCACACGTAAGTAAACGAATGTCGCACCCAGTCACATTCCATTAAGGACCCACACGCGACTCTTCTGAGGAAAACTATCGCTGGCAGGGTGAAAGGTCAGACGGCCATCTTTGAGGAGATGATTGAGGATGAGGAGGGGCTGGTGGACGACCGTCTGCCCACCACCAGCCGAGGCCTGTGGGCGGCCAGCGAGACCGAGCGCACCCTGAAAGCCATCCTGTCCTTCGCGAAGCTTAAGCGCATGGACTCGGAGCTGGTGGAGGAGGGCAACACCTTCATGGAGCTGTTTGAGACCTGGAAGAAGGAGTACAAGGTCGGTGCCCATACTGTACTCCATAAGGTACTTGTAAAGGCACAGTGGGTTATTTCGTGCGTCCTCTCAGGTGCTGCACGAGTACTGGATGGTGCTGCGCAACCACGTGTCGGCCATCGACGAGCTCGGCATGGCCACGGAGAGGCTGCGAGTGCGTCTGCCGGACGAGCCCAAGCCCAAACTGCTGCACATCATCGAGCCGCACGAGGTTGTTTGGAGCTGCCGTGGTCCTTCTTCCGCCTTCACTGTTGCTACTGCATTCCTGACCTCGGATCCGCTGTTGTTGTGCTTCCAGGTGGAGCAGAACCGAGTCAAGCTTTTAAATGACCAGGCCGTTGCCAAGTCTCAGCTCCAGAAGAAGCTCGGCCAGTATCTTTACCTCACAAATCTAGAGAAGGTCATTTTATATTTAGTGTCAACCCCAAGGTTCATGTATGCGTCTCAGGCCTTAAACTTCAACTTGAACATGTTTCAGTCCCAGGACAAGTCCACCGGAGGGCTGAACCCTGAGCCGTGTCCCATCTGTGCGCGGCCCCTGGGGCAGGAGGTGAGCCTTGAACCCAGCCTGTCTCAAATGAAGGAAACAGAGAACCTCTCCTTGTGTAAACGGCAAATTCCTCCAGGAATTACATGTTTAATGTTTAACGTTTGATTTGCAGCGCTGCTCACTAGCTAACTTTGAATCTTTCTGTAATACTTTGCCCTTGTCTCGTTTTCCTCTGTCCAGTGGGCAGTGCTGACGTGCGGCCACTGCTTCTGCAACGAGTGCATCGCCATCATAGTGGAGCAGTACAGCGTGGGCTCGAGGCGGCGAGCCATCAAGTGCGCCATTTGCAGGCAGACCACGTCCCACGCCGAGATCAGCTACGTGTTCACCACCCAGTCGTCCAGTCAGGACCAGGACATCCCGGTCAAGGTCAGTCGCCGTCATCAGATTTATTACAGCATTCATCAGACCGCTGTCCAACACTCGCCTTGCTGTTCGTCAGGGAAGTCACTCGACCAAAGTGGAAGCAGTGGTGCGAACGCTAAAGAAGATTCAAGTGACCGACCCCGGGGCCAAGTGTCTCGTCTTCTCTACGGTAACTACACAGTCCACGTCCTGAAAGGTTACACGTTGTTCTGGTTCTGATCCAGTTGATTTTCTTCCCCTTTCCAATCAGTGGCAGAGCGTTCTGGACATCATTGCAAAGGCGCTGTTTGACAACAACATGGAGTTCTCCCAAATCAACGGGATTCACAAATTCCAGGTCTGAATTTGTCATTGAAATCTCCCTGCACACGAGTCCACGCTGTCGCTGCCGAGCATCACTTGACCCCGACCTTGATTCACGTTCCAGGAGAATCTGAGCTCCTTCAAATACGAGGAGAAGATCAACATCCTGCTTCTTCCACTCCACACGGGCTCAAACGGACTGAACATCATTGAAGCGACTCACGTGTTGCTGGTCGAGCCGATCCTCAACCCCGCTCACGAGCTGCAGGCCATCGGCAGGGTGCACCGGATCGGCCAAACCAAGTGAGAAGCCGCTTGCACCTCGGGCTGCGTTCCCCTAGTGCTTCGTCCCGTCAGTCTAATTTGTCTTCTCTCCCCAACAGGCCGACGTTTGTCCACAGATTCCTCATTAAGTCCACTATTGAAGAAAGAATGCAGACAATGCTGAAGACCGCAGAGAAAAGGTAATGAAGTCCATTCAAAACTGGATTCAGATCTCAAATCCTCATTTAAAGCTTGCCTAATTTTTAAATTTCCCCCTTATTTTTTTGTTAACGCTTCTAGTCACACCAGCACAACCATGAAGCACTCGGAGGCCGCCGTACTAACAGTAGCCGATTTAGCGGATCTGTTTACTGAAGACACCGAACCGCTGGAGTGAATCTGAACATTGGCTGATGGCGAGCTCACACTTTGCACAAGAGGCGAAACAAATACTCTGATTTTGCACATTCCAATTTTTATAGAAATGTCCCGAAGTTATTTCCTTATAGGTATTTTAGCAAGTTAATGGCAGCAGATGTGTTTCAGCAGCTGTATCCAAGGTCAAACATCTGTTTTGATTGTTGTAACTGGTTCAGGTAAAGTATTGTTGTTGTGCATTTATATATTGTCCAGATGTAAAATGAACTAGGTCCGCAATAAATGTATTCCTACACATTATAGGAAATAAAGAGCTGTACAGAGTAGTGTGTCATGTTATTAAGGCTCCTCTCCTTCACTGCCTAGTATTGTCATTGATCTTTACTCAGTTGCTCATCATTACCTCTGGCCACTATGTAGTTTATAGTGGGATTCCCCTTTTCCAGACATCCTAACCCTCCAAATCTTCCCAAACAGGGCCAGACAGTCGAGCCTCATTTGCAAGACAAAATGAACCCCATAAACCTCATTGCAGCAATTATCTCATCGTTTTCCTATATTGCCCCTTACAAATTGTCTGGATGTGGTTAAAGGGTAAATGCGCCTTTTATTACGTTTCCTTTTCCTCGCTTTTTTAAAACGTGATGAAAATAATCTTTCCTTTAGTCTTTTACGGCCTGTTCCACCGCACACACTCTCTCGTTTGTATTGTGACCGTGCCCTTGACTTGTAATGGGTTTCTTTTTGCTCCACTGACTGGGATTCCCGCACCAGTAACGATTTTAAGACGCCCAGACAAAAGATGTTGACAACAGGGAGTTGTAGCTCTGTTCTGTTGTTTCTTCCTGTAGTAAGAAACTGCTGTAAGGTGTTTACTAAGAGGCCGTCGTCACAGTAGGCGGTAACATACGTGTTACCTTGGACTCCCTTCAATTCCTCCTATTCATGTGCGGAATCTCATTGTTGGCGGGGACATCATTCAAGCTGGTGTTTTAGGGCTGGAGGGAGGTTCCCAGTTCATTAGAGCCGTATTCGGAGGTCTGGAGCAAGAGAGGGGGTACTACATCTTGTGGTGACAGCAGACCGTGGTGAACAGACCCCCAGAAGATTCACAGGGTCTCGGGGAAAGGGGCCAAAAGGCAGCGGAGAGTCTGAGCTGAGCAACCGGAGGGAAGGTCCTTGAAGATGGCGCCTGCGATTTTGGTTTTTGCCTGGTTACTGTCCACCATGAGGATGGTCAGCTTGGCAGATGCTCAGGAGCCTGAGGAGGAGAGTGAACTCATGGCACACGTCACCCCACCGGGTATGAAATGCGACCAGGAAAAACTTTAAATGTTCATACTGGTAGTTGTTGGGTTGTCACAGCTTTGTGTAGCGTGCATGTAAGCGCTTGTGTACTAAAAGATGTGTTAATGACTTAGTAATAACATATGAAACCTATTACGCTATTTTTGTAACATTTCATCTATTTTATCATCTGTTCCTTAGAACTTAATGAAACTGTCATCTGCACCAATGATCAAATGGAAGTTGTTATTCCCAGTGCTTTTTTCCTCAACAAAGCGCCTCCTGTCCACGTGAGTCAACGCCAAAGAATCGATTGTGTTTTCCTTAATAGGTGTCTCCTTGTTTCCTCAGCTGATCATTTGTTGTTTATTTATTGCTTCCTTTCTTCAGGTGTGGGATTTACATTTAAATGACCCAGAGTGCCGAGGCGTCGAGGTCGGAGATGACTATGTTTTCAGCATAAAGACAAATCTGTCCGACTGTGGAACCATCATGGTACAGCCTTCGTTTTTTAAATATTGCAGTTAAAGCCTGTGTCTTTTTATTTATTAGGCCAAATTTGCAGGATTTAAAAGCCTACCAAATCAAATGTTGCACGTGAGCACAGACGTTTAGAGCAACTCCTCACAAAGAGGTTTAAACCAACATGAAGACCAGCCACATCGGATAGTGCGCCATAATAAATTATATTTTACGATGCAGACAGTTGCTGTGGGCACTAGCAGCAGAATAAAGGAGCTACTTGACACAGTTTATTGACTGGGACCCTGTTTTCCACGCGGGTGTAGAGTGGAGTGATAGCATGTATGAGAAGTATGAGCCCAGACGGAAAAGCTGCTTCAAGTCATCACAGAAGCCGTGAACATTATTAAAATTGAAATGGAAATGAGGATTATTCGCTGGAGTTCAGTGGAATGGGAGATTGTAAATCATAGGCCAACAAGCCCCTTGATTTACTCTCGGATTTAGACCGTGCAGGGGTTTAAATCCCTGGAATGCACAAAGGTTTTCTCGTAAAGCAAGGAGAAGGTTAACGCCGCTTTCAACAGGCAGGAAATCTCCCTGTTCTCCACTTGAGCAGTTTTAAGACTTTTGCCCGGCGGCCCAGTAAAGTAAGCAGCTGTGGAGTCAACTGCAGTTGCTAAAGGGGAAGAATGCCATCGCTGTCAGTCTTGCGCTCACCTTGACCTTAAATCCTATGAAAGCGCAGCATTGGAGGAAGGAATGAGTGAATTGTTGGGTTTGAAGGTCAGACGGCTTCACTAAGACATGACAGCGTCCTTGCTTGTGCTAGTTAACGAGATCCACAGCTTGCAGTTCACCCTGTGCCCAGCAGGGGCCCAGACGACCTTTTTACCGACTCCTTCAGCCTCTTTGACGGCGTGCGAAAGGATGATGGAGAGCAGACTGCAGCGGTTGTAAACACCAGACTCCATAGTTCGAGTGTAAAAAGGACCTTAAGACTTAAAGTCAGATTCAGATTCAGAGAAGTGTCCTTCGGGGTCGTGAGTTGCCAGGATTGTTGGACTGACTACATGAAATGAAGTGTGTAAACAGAGCAGCCCTCTAGATATAAAACACCATCAGCCCCATAATTCACTCAACATCCGAGCTAAATATACACCTGGCTCTCATCTGAATGAATGGGTTGTATATTATTGTGTGTGCTGATTCTATCTTACCTGATGATTCTCCCTCTGACCCGGTCTCGTTCTCTCCTTAGGCCTCGGATGATTCACACATCATGTTCATCAACACTATACACAACAACCATTCCGACGTTATAACCAGAAACTACATTAACATAACATTTGTGTGCCGCTACCCCATCAATTACATGGTTCAACAACCCAACAGTGAAAACATGATCAGAGTGGACGTCAGGTACTGTGAGTGCTGTTTATAACTAACGACTCCAACGGTGTGACCTCATCCATTGATCTGTCTTCACCAGAACCATTACTTTAAATACGGAGGATGGAAACTTTTCCGTGTCCATGTTACTGTACAAAGATGAAGCCTTTGAGGACCGATGGACCACGGTGCCGGCGCTGACGCTGGACGACAACATATTTGTGAAGGTTTTCATGGTAAATCACCTGGAATGACACAGATGATACGTTTTCAAGGATGTGTCTTAAAAAAAGATTATCAAAATTTCTTGCTACTTTCAAATGAGTCAGAGGAAACAGCACAATAAAGCAAGTGTTCTCTCTGGATTAGGTTAAGCGCGCTGTAACACAGCGTTGAGCAATGTGTTGTGCTCCAGGATACTGCAGGAAATCCAACACTCCCGTGACCACTGTTCTCCTCCGTGGCGGTGGAACGCGTGGGTCCAGCTGTCGCTCGCCCGCTATGACTCTGCACTCGTACAGTCTGTCTGTCGGTAACCGAGCACCGTCTGTGTCCTAGATCCCGGCTCACCTGATGCTGCGTATGGAACGATGCTGGGCTACGCCAACCAGTGATCCATACAGCAACATACAGTACACCTTCCTCCGAGACAGGTCTGCATCGGAACCAGATCCGTAACATCAGATTGAAAAACAAATCCCATGAAATGCTGATACTTAAAATAGATCTTTTATGTCTCCGTCTCCCATATTGTGTGTTGAAGCTGTTTTGTGCGGTGCTATTTCACCACACTCACAAACCGCCCTAAGCTCCCTCCCAGACGAGCTGTTGAAATCTGAAATCAGAGAATTTGTTGCCTAGCGATCGGGCCAGACAACAACACCCGGGTCACGTGACTCCTGTCTGAGAGGCCAGGTCAACAGCTGTGCGTGGCCCGGACAACTCGGCAGCATTCAGTACTGTTAGCAACCGCAGGGCAACGAAATGATGTCGCAACAGCAGTGGGAAAGGAAGGCACTCCAGCCTGTCTCACGTTGTGTTGACCTTTCTTAGCTATGCTGCTCATCGCATCCAGTTGAAACACGGCCCTTGTATTTTTAAAGTGGAGTATTTCATTCCAGGATGAAATCTCACTGTGACCCGTGCGACCTCTTTGCCCCCTTTCCTCCCGTAGCTGTCCAGTGTTGTCCAATGAGCAGACCCTGAGTGTCATGAGGAACGGCCAAGGTCCAGAAGCCTCGTTCAGGATACAAATGTTCAAGTTTGTGGGCGGCTCCTACACCAACGTCTTCCTCCACTGCAACGTCCAGATCTGCCACAACGCCCCGGGCCTGTGCCAGCCTGTGAGTCATATACATGCGTCCACACAGAACAGTGTTTATCCTGCGTATCAGCTTCCTGTTCGACCCCGCTGCTTCTAAATGTGCACTGATTAACGCTGACACTTGTCCCATTGCCCCCTGTTCATGTTCTGTTTACGCTTCCCCAACAGAACTGTTCTAGTGATGACGGTTTGATGAGAACACGGAGGGACGTCCCTCTGTCTCACACAGTGTCTTATGGGCCAATCAGACGACTGCTAAGTGATGGTGAAAAACCCAGTCCAAGTATGTTTTTACTTCTCGTGTATTTACCTTAGACTTTTATAATTACGGTTCTAAACTGTTGGTCTACCTGTCCCCCGTTCCTCTGCAGCTGCTGGCAGAGCCCCCCCAGTGGAGACGTTTGTCCTCGCAGGGCTACTGGTGGTCCTGCTGCTGATCACAGGCGTGTTTGGGAGGCTGTGGCTCCGCTCCAGACGCTTCTACCCAGCCCAGGAGGCCCAGCTCACCCTGTCCAACATCCACCACATCTCAGAGGTGGCCTCATGAATCGGGGCCTGAAAAGACATATGGACAGAGTAACACATGCAAATGTACACGTTTATGATAATACGGATTATCCATATATTTTTCTTTATAAATTGAATTTGTAGGAAATCAGTTTAATAAAACTCTCCTTCATATGTTCTTGTCCAAATTTGAATAAGTGCATTAATTCAGTTTCTATACTTAAATATTATTATATGTTATTGTGAGCATTTACAGTTTAAGTTAATTTTCTTACACTGCATTTAAGATTAATATAATTTACACACACATATATAACTAACTACCTAACTATACAATAATTACAAGCAGAACAGGTTGCATAGGTTTGTCTCAAAACCATATTGTATTGGTTCATACTAATAATAATAATACTATAAATAAATTAAATATATAAAAAATTATATATAAATAACCTAAACGCCGTGTTCTATGTTTAGGAGCCATTAAAACCACCATCACACACATTTTGACCGGTGATTACATGTGAGGGTTTTTCCCCACTCGGTCTATTTCTGCTACGTTTACGACTCGGCGTTTACGTGATGACGTAGGCAGCGACGTCGCCCTCCAAGGATCAACACAAACGCTGAGCGACTCAAAGCAGCGAAGGATCACTCCCGGAGCACCGGTTACAGCCAGTTCGCATTTTATGATAATGTCGACACTTGAATACCGTTATTTGTTTGTGTAGCTGCAGTGTCCGGCGAGTCCATATAACGAAACCACTATCAGTAAAAGACGTCGTAACTCCGGTAAGCAGTTTCTAGAAGCTACCGACTAGCAAGGCTAGATGCTAATGCTAACTGTTTGTGCATGTTTGTTAAGCTTCACAAAAGAACACAGTTATGTGATTTACCGGCTTTGCTGTGCTTGTTACATAGTCATTACGAACACAAATCATTGTTGTGTAAAGAAAATGGGGAAACTGACGCCGCTGCTACTACAATTAAGTTCATTAGAACTATGAGAAGCGGCTTTTGCTGTGTTGTGTTTTTAGCCGTTTGCTAACCTTCTATTCTTGCGTAATTTAGCTAGCTTGTGAAGGTTTGGTATCACGGATTTAAAGAACAATGGCTCTCCCCCGGGGCGCTGCGGTTTGTTGTGTAAATGGATTGTGTAGTGGTCTTTGAGCCGGCGGTCATTCTCGTGTAAATCCCTTAGCACAGGCTACACACACACACTAATAAATGAGTTGGAGGCCAGTGATTCAGTGTTGTTTACGTCGTGGGTCTGTTGTGGCAGGTGTGCTTGTATACTAAATATCTACTATTATGAAACACTTGTGTGACTGTAACTTGATGGGTAAATGGCGAAACTCGTACCCCAGGGGTGAATGTCCCACTTAAACCTAAGAGTGTTGTGAAATATTCCTGAACAGCATAACTATTTGGTAGGGAGAATGTGGGAGACCAGGTCACAGGATACTTCAGGGGCATGGGGCCTGGTTTCAGCAGACTGCTTTGTACTACTGTTGATGCTTTTAGTATTGTTAGTCGCTTACACTTTTTTGTTTCTCACTTTGTTTCAGACTTGTACAGCATCCAGTTTTTCTGCCAGAACCACTGGGACAAGGATCAATACAATAAAAATGGAGAATATGCACGCCCACTGTCTTAAATGCATCAACAGGAGATGTATGGTAAGACCAGAGGCGGGTGTTTCCTGTGATCTCATCGGTTGCCCGCTTGTCTGTGGGGCAGTTTTTCACTCATGCAAACTAGAAGAACATCGCCTGCTGTGTCCATACGAACGGCTGCCTTGCCTAAACTGTGGGTTTGGCTGCCCATTCACGATTGCAAGGATCAAGATGGCACAACATCTTGAGACTTGCCCAGCAAGTGTGGTATGTTGTACTATGGAGTGGAACCGCTGGCCCGTGAGCTATGCCGATTACAAGTCGTATGAGAACTTGAGCAAAGACTTTGATGAGGTGGAGCAGCTAGACATGGCCCTGGCCCTGCAGGATCAGAGGATGTTGTTGGAGTCCCTCAAGGTTACGACCACTGTGTCAAAGTACGGGGATAGGGAAGTGGATGAAAGTGACAAGATGGCCACAGCGTCAAGTTTACAAGAGAACATGTTAAGTAATGGGACAATAGAAATGGACGACGAGCCCTATAATGAGTTGTTTAGAGCCTCAGTGGAGACAAGTAGAAGCTTAGCAGCTGCCTTGGACATCCTCACTAATTCCAAGGATATTGATGTAATTGTTGGAAATCTAAATGGGGATAATGCAAATAAAAATGGAGCCGTCCACAATGGAGAAAATGGTGATAGTTATAATGGTTATGTAGCAGAGGGTGGGAAGAATGTGGATATGCAAGACAGTGACTCTGATTTAGAGTGTGAGCTTGGAGCAGTCGGTGGAGTGGATTATGAAGTAGGAGCAGATGGAGAAGAAGACGGTATTAACTGGGTGGAAGAGAATGATTTTGTCGAGTTGTTTTTTGAAGAGAAGAGGGACATTATTGAGGAGCCAGTAGACGATTCTGGCCTTGGCTGGCCAGAGATGCCTCAGAATTACATGCCTGTTGTAGCACTGGAGCCTCCTGTGCCTCAAGCAGCACCACTCCCACCTCCAATGCCATTCCTGATATCTCATCGTATGCGAAATAACTTCCTGCAGCACTTACCCACTAACCTCAGGTATAGATGCTTGGAACGCAAACTACAGGATGTAGAAGTCCTTAGTGGCTTAAAGATTTTGTCAGACCCTTACTTGTTTCGAGCAAAGAAAGAAGACAAGGCTGTGGACACGTCTGACCTGGAGGTGTCAGATGACCCCATGGGTCTCCACGGCATTGACCTCATTACTGCAGCTTTGCTTTTTTGCCTTGGTGATTCTCCAGGGGGAAGAGGAATCTCTGACAGCAGGTTTGTCGATGGCTTCCACATTGACTTTGGTACTCAGACATTCTCCTTTCCTTCAGCAATACTGGCTACCAACACCATGGTGGGGGATATTGCTTCTGCCTCCGCATGCGATCATGCCAGCCCGCAGCTTTCCAACCCCAGCCCCTTCCACACTCTCAGACTGGACCTTGTGCTTGAATGTGTGGCTCGATATCAAACCAAGCAGCGCTCCATGTTCACGTTTGTGTGTGGGCAGTTGTTCCGGCGGGACGAGTTCTTGTCTCATTTCAAAAATGTTCACGGGGATATTCACGCTGGACTCAACGGCTGGATGGAGCAGCGCTGCCCCTTGGCCTATTATGGCTGCACCTACTCCCAAAGGCGTTTCTGCCCATCTGAACAGGGCTTCCGAATCATCCATGACAGGCATCTTGGCTCTTTTGGTGTTCAGCCTGGTTTACCCTTAAAAAGAAACGCTTGCCGCAAAGGGTCTAGGCGTGATCAATTCAGCAGTCTTCCATTTGAGGTGTTACAACATGTGGCAGGTTTCCTGGACAGCTTCAGCTTATGCCAGCTGTCCAGAGTTTCCCGTACCATGAGGGATGTGTGTGCCAGCCTCCTCCAGATGCGCGGCATGGTCGTCCTGCTGTGGGAGAAGAAGCGCCGTGCTGATGGGTCTCCTTCATGGCAGATCACAGATAAGGTTGGTGTCTGCTACTGCTTAGAAACACATCGATTGAGTTTCACTAAGATCTTGAAAACTAATGGGGTCCATTCCCTGTTTTTCGTTCAGGTGTGGCGCTTCAGCACAGCTTTTGGTACAGTGAACGAGTGGAAGTTCGCCAATATTGCCAGCATGGCCGACCACCTCAAGAAGTGCAAGTTCAATACGATTGCTCGACGGGAGGAGGCCATCCCTTTGCCGTGCATGTGTTTCACCAGAGAGCTCACGAAAGAGGGAAGGTGTTTGCGTTCAGTCCTCAAACCAGTAGCATGAGAGATGTTTTGAGACCACAAGAACTCAAATCCACATTTTTCCCTCCAGTGTTTACATTTTTCCAGCCTCAAAAAGACCTTTTAATTGGATTCTAGAAACGTTTGGTTGTTCTCAACTACACCTTGGAAAAACCTTTCTCTCCTAATCATAAGACAAGGCCCATAGTGGCTGATGTGCAGCTCACTGGAGGCTGACCTGCTAAAATAAACAAACAAATTACACCTGTAGCCTTCTGTTTTCTACTCTAATGGATCTATTAATACTCAAGTCCTGACGTTGTATCATCTACTCAGTGATGTGTAAATAATGAGATGCTTTGTTCTAAATCTTTTTATTTTTATATCAAAACCTCAGTACTGTGCTTCATTGGGGAAAAGAGTAGAGCCTTAACTTATGAAACACTTGATTTTCCCAGTCTAAGGTTGTTCTGAGCGCCTCGGTGAGGCTGCTGCTTCTAGCTGGAGCAGCTTACTGGTGTTTATTTTTCTAATACCCAGAGACCTAGAGTGACCATGTGCGAACTATTTAAAGCTCATCGTTTGACATTTTAAGACTGACCAAACATGTTCGATACCTGTGGACTGTATTTTAGGACAATCAGAACAATAGGTGTTGACTTGTGTGGTTTGGTGGTCTAGAATGTGGCACATAAGCACAGGTGGTGCATTTTCCTCTTTCTTCTTTCAAGTCTGACTAATGGGCTGGCACGTTAGTCAGGGTGAGACGGTCTGACGCCAAATGCCAAGACATTATACCTGGTGTCTCATTTTTTACCAGCTACTCCGACAGGTAAACTTCAGTTGTTCGTTAGGTTCGTCTCTGTCCAAAACCCAAATGTAGCAAGAAATAATGAATGTACTCACTCAGCAGCTTTAGGATTCCATCAGGTCTGTGGTGAGTGAGCGGGATGCTTGGTTTCCTTCCCTCAGTGTCGGACCTCATGAAACCCTGCTGGCCAGGTGTTAGGAAGCAGAACAACAGGCACACACTTCCCTCCAGCACCAAGCATCACTAGTCACATTCACTTTTATTATTTATTACATTTTGTATGTTGTTGGCACTACATGTCCACTGTGATCAAATGGTTCTGTCTCAGGGTTTTAGCATGAAGCATTGTCGTTCAGTGGACTGTGAAGACAACTGAAGCTTTTCTGTTGTTCAGGGGTTCTTTCGAACTGACGGACGTACCACTCAGTATTATTGGAACAACATAACAGTGTGTCTTGCAGTGCTGGACTAACAAATTACACGCTTTCACGTTTGTCCTCCATCGGCAGTGTTTATAACCGACACGCTGCTGCTCTTGTTGAACATGGAACGACGGGGTTTGTTGAATAGGTTTGAAATATTTTTGTCTCAGTCGTCAAAGTGAGTCATGGCATGTGGATGTATGTTAAATAGTTTTGATTGAGAAATAAAATTAACATCTGGCGAATATGACATATTTGACTCCTAATGTGTGAAATAACTTGAAACTCGCCACTTTATTAGGAACACAGTACAGTCTAATGCTAATTCAGCTTCATTCATCACCTTTCTGAAAATCTCATGGCTGTATATGCATTAGATCGCACTAGAAGATCTAATAAAGTGGCCAGTCTGTGTTTACAGTGACACGGTTTAGAATAAGGTGACTTGTTACTTGTAGGACTAAGCCTGAGTTTTTGAATTTTTTAGTTTGTTGCTGCTGCTTTTTGTTTTTGTGTAACTCCCCATTTTTTCTACTGGTACTTTTATTTGGAAAAACAACGTGTTTGTTATCGAGTGACTGATTTCCACGTGAAGGCATGTACTAAAAGGCAGGCTCAGCGCTTCGGTTTAGCACACTTTCATTTGCCTTGAACTTGATCTGCTTGCATGCCTCGTTCTTCAATTTTTAATAGTTTCAAATGAAATAAGTTGAATCTGGGACCTGAACCTCAAAGCTTCACAGCGGTCAGAGCCCTAAACCTTCTGCTTTGTGTTGTAGATTTTTTTTTGAAGAATTTGCTCAAGTTGCCTGTTAAAAAACGCAGAATAACTAAGTATCAACTGAATCCGTGTCTGCACAAGTGTTTAGACCCACTTCCGCAGCCCATTTGGCAGCAATCGCATCTTTGTTGTGCAAAGCCTATTGGTCTCAAGCAGCTTGGCTGGTCGGGATTTGGCCTGTTTATCCCCTTCTTTCTGCCAGATCACGTCGAGCTCTGTCGGGTTGAATGGAAAACTCTCCGTGGATGTTGTACGGAGGGTAAAGTGTGGACTTGGGCCTCATGGACTCGCTCAGCTCAGCTTTGGTGACCCTTGGTTTTCGTCTGGCATGTTGCGTGAACTGAGAGTCCCACAGGTCCTTCTGTAGATGAAACATTCTTCCCAACATGTCTTGTCATGAAGGTGGATCTGAATACTTTCATCTACAGCGCGCTCAGCGACGCAGACGTGTCTTTGCAGGCGCCTAGAGTGTTTCCACAGACTCATCGTTTTATTTACGGTTTTGTTTTCTGACCTATTGAAGGTTTTTTCCAACACTGTGTCAGCTTCCTATGTTTGACTTTTGGAGGATTCTAATAAAAAAGATCACAGATTTTAAAAAAAAGTTCTTTTAATTGTGTCGTCTGTTGAATTTAATTGCAGCTGTTCTCACCCAAGTCTCTGAATCAGCCCTCTGTTGTTCTAGCTGACCTCAGTCACTAAACCCTCCTCTGAATACGCCCGACGCAGGCCGTCAGCAGTGTTCAGGCAGGGCAGCAGGTCAACACACAGCTTCCTGCTGAAGTTAAACCTTTGTGCACACGCCCTGTCCCCGTCTCATTCCAGATGAGCGATAACAGATTGACCAAGCAGCCACGGCGAATACGAGCTCCTTAAGGTTTATTTAGTGAAAACGTTTCAGTCTCGGTGGCTGTGCAGCCTGACAAAGGCACAAAACAGATCAGACCTGGAACATGTGAGGGGACAGAAGAAAAGGTTAACATTATTAACAATGTTGGACCACTTGCATTTGTTCTTGTAGGAAGGTTAGGGACCAGGGTAAAACATTCTCATGTCTGACTGCTAGATGGCACCAAACTGCCACCGGTTCCCTGACGACAGCCATGAGGCATGTGGGGTCTGGCCTTCAGCAGCTTTGGAGGTTTAACTTTCATTATACCTTATCTATCTATCTAAACTTCTTTACCAGCTGTTCCATAACTCCGCTGTGCGTCACCTAAATTGTATTAAGTGTATTGTTACCTAACATCTTTCAAGAACAGAAAGTTGCATATTAGTAGGAAACTCTGCCGCCTCATCTCTATCTACCAGCAGTTAACTGATCGTGGGCTAAAACCAGCCTCTTCTACCAGGTGGGATTCAAACCCATGAGGACTCATGACCGTTGGATCTTAGGTCCAACGCCTTTAACCAGCCGTTCATGCACGTCCCCTTCAAAACAAGACTAGGCAACGAGTCCGTTGGCGCAGATGCCACTACTCCAGCCACGCTGCCGGTAAATGCCCCCACAGACCACACGGCGCTGCTGAGGAAGCGTCGGCTCGCCCCGGCGCAGGCAGCGAGTCTGAAACCTCACCACAAGCCGAGAGGGATCCAGCGAGCAGCGTTCTGGCGCTTCACGACTACAGCGGCGGGACAATGAGACGGGGCCCACTGAGCAAACACGGTCCCTGCCCTCGCCAGCGTCCCGTTCAGATCAACAATCTGACAATTACATGACCACAATACGGTTGTGCAAACTTCTGCCGCCCTCCTCGACGAGTTGCTAAACAAAGGTTTAGTCATCGCTGTAATAAGAAACAGACTTACTTCCTTTTTCGAGCTTGGCTGTGAACATACGTTACAGGTGTGGAAACAGGCCACTCAAAGCTCACATCGCTTAAATATCTAATCATTACAAAGCCGACGTCAACGCAAAAGATGAAAGGACCAAACCAGTAACATCGGTTCTCAGCAAGAATCAGGAAATGAAGCACACGCATGTGAATGTGCGCTTTGAAATGAGTCTAGAAGTACTTTTAGACCGCGTCTGAAGAAGTAATACTAGAGTGTGAAATTTAGCCGCCGCTACAAGAACGAGGCCTCGCTGGGGCCGAATCGATACGCCAAGAAAAGTCTTACAAGCATCTTTTTGCAGGAAGCTGATGTGAATCGACAAAGGGAAGCACGCTTGCGATGGTTCACTTGCAGCACGGGAAGCAGCAGCAGAAGAGCTTCTTGCACGGATTGCTCTTCTTGTATTTCATCGCCTGCCCGATCTGACCTGAAGCCTTCACAACATAGTCCTCGGTAGCCGCGACGTTGGCCTCTATGTTGTCCAGCATGGAGCCCTGCTGCTCCACCAGCGTGGCCATCTGGAAGAAGAGCTCCTGAATGTCCCGGATGCGGCCCTCCAGCTCCAGCAGCTCCTTGTGCCGGTTCTCGATCTCGCTGAGCGCCGACCTGGCCGACTTCCCCTCCAGGAGCAGGTTGTCGGAGAAGACGTTCCACTTCCCCGTCTCGATCATCTCGTCTATCTGCTCCCTGGTCACCTCCTTGCCCATGATCTCCGCCTGCCTCTGGATGCGGGTCTTGCAGTTCTCCCTCTGGGTCATCTCGGCCTCGTTGTACTCGGACATGGCCGCGTGGAAGGTCCTGGTCAGGGACACGTACTGCGAGCGCACCATGCGGGCTACAGCCGACGTGGGCCCGTGCGTCTCCTCCATCTGTTTGCTCAGCTTCCCCAGGTTGTCCAGCCGTGCATATATGGCCTCCCCCCTGGCCTTAATGTCCCGCCCCAGGGCGTTGGAGTCTCTCTTGATGCTGCTGATCCTCCTGACGGATGTGAGGAACCTGGTGTTCTGCTTGCCGAGGCGCTTCACGTCCATTGTGAGCAGCAGCATCTCCTTCCGCATCACCTGGGCCTCCCTGTAGATGCCGTCCATCACGTCCTCGCCCTCGAAGACGACGGCGTGCTGCACCAGGTGCTCCTCGTCCTCGGGCGTCTGGACGTGGTCCGCGTCGGGCCCGGGCTCCTCCTCTGCAGCCTTGGAGAAGGTCTGCAGCTCATATAGTCGGTCTCGCATCTCACCTGCAGGAGGAATCGGAGGACTTTACAGGCGTCTTTACACACACACACACTAAAAATGAATAGGTCACATGGACCTTCTGACCCCTGGAGCCTCACTTACAGTAATTACAACGAGCTCCACCTCCAGCAACTGCACTGACACTCAACAAGGCATTTAATCAAGCAGATGTGATCACTTCCCCACCTACAGATCCTAACGATCCACAGCGTTCGCCTCACAACAGGATGACATCAGGTCATTTTAGACTGAAAATCTTTAATATGATAATAAGTAAAGCAAAAAACACACAATTTAACTGCTTTAGTCAAGATGTTCTTAGAAACAAGCTGAGACGCATTTACTTCCTCAGCTGCGACCTCCTCATCAGATACACGTTTATCACAGGGCGTCGACTTAAAGACTGCGTTATTTCCTCTTGAGAAAAAAGACTGTTAAAAGTTTTAAACTTTGCTTGGGTGAAAAAAAATTAAATGACATTCGAAGCATCACAACAAACTCAACAACAACACAGTCGTAGTATAAAACGTGTACGCGTCGCCCGTCGGTCTTGGTTCGGAATTATAAAACTCACCGTGTGTTTCGTCCTGTGTTATCGCAGTAAAAACGCCCGTGCGGTCGCAGGAGACGCGGCTCTCACGCGCATTTCCTCTTTTTTCCCCCCCTCGGCGTTTCTCAAAACACCAGCTTTCGACACGCACCCGACTCGAGCGTGTCTGTTTCAACGAGGCATCACACGCCCGCACACGGACGGACACGCAGCACCGCGACGGCGCCGTGACACAAGTTCGGCGGGTGCGAAGGCGGAAGATCACGCCTCCTCCACACGTCAATCACCTCCAGCACCAGGAAGACGAGCGCATCATCATTGGTTCCACATGCGGGACGCGAGACTGGAACGAAGCCCATTGACTCAATAAGTACAAGTACTTTGAGTGTTCATATAATACATTAGAAAAAAACTTTTAGGTTCTATTTAATCCCAAAAATAAATATTTTATTCCACAACAAATTTATCAGCTGATCTTTTTCTAATATTTAACAGGAACAGAAGCAAATCTGGCAAATCTAATGGATCCCTCCTACATCATGAGCAACCGCAGCTTCTCTGTGCTTAATGTGACTCCCTCAGAGTCAACCTGGACCCAATGGAGATTCTAAACTGAACAAGAACACAAAAGTGGTGAGGAAACGTATCAACATACTGGAAACATACAGCTGAGTCATGTGATAGCATCTTTCTGATGAGTCCGGTGATCAGCATGAAAAGGAGCTGTGGTTCCCAGGCTCTTTTGAGCTGCCGGATTAAACTAAGGGGGCAAATTATTAACATATTAAAAATAATCAGACGTCACCGGTTTCCTGAAAAGCCCCTGTTGTTGCTTCCTCTATTCCAAGTTTGCACTCTTCAGAACCCAAAGAAGTTAAGTGGGAAAAAACAAACAAACAGCCGCATCAGCGTGAGGCATCTCCTCATTTAAAGAGATCTCGTCTCAAATCTGAGTGACACAACACACGAGAGGATGCAGCTGCCGCATCCGTGCGTCGCACTCCCCCGAGCAGATCGATCGAAATCAAGAGGCCGTTGCCGATACAGGCTTCTGCACAGAAGAGCCTCTGAGCATCAACACGTGATGATGCGGCTCCTCTGAAGGCCTCAAACCTCCGACGGCGCTCAGTCGAGCGTCAAATCGGCTTTGAAAGGTTTTTGTTTGCAACGTGCATGAATATACACCAGTGTCACACACTGTAATAGCAGATGGACATACGAGATCTGCCAGCACGGTATATGGTGGTTGTCGCTGGCCAAACCAGTTCTCAAACACAACAGCAAGGTGTAAACGGATTGTAACTAGGACTGTGGCTTCAGTGAGGCATGAATGGAACTAAAGCATCAGAGGACGTCTCTCTCCTCGTGAGGTTCAACCCTGTGAGGAATCAGAGCACAGATGCCCGAGAGCAAGTGATGCTGACCCCACAGGCCTTCATCACATTTGGCCCCGGGAGGAGGTGAATATAGTCACACGGTGACATAACAACTGTCAAGTGACCGTCAGTCACGGCGCCAGATAAAGCAGCTGCAGCATATTTGAAGGAGCGCAGATGCTCGGCCCGATGTGTGGGAAGCCGTGTGATACAGTCATTTCCTCAGCCGGCGGCGGTTTGAGCGCGAGCGCTAATTTCCACCAGCCTCCATCGTTTGACTCACAGTCACTGGGTTTCTCGAGGGGGGTTTCGGCGCTGAAGGGGAGGAACCAGGCGAATCACAACGCCGGCGGTGTCTGATTCATTCACTTTCCACTGTCGAACCCACAACGTTGAACCTTCAGTGTGAGGTTGAGCCGGTAGCACGTTCACTGCAGCATCTGTCCAGCAGAGGTCGCAGTTCACAGTTTAACACAACTGAAGCGTCAAACACCAAACCATGAAACTCCAGATATGAAAAAGGAAACTATGTTTAAATGTAAAACTGACTGGATGTTGTGGGACGTTACAGGTTGGACGTTTAAATGCAGCTGCCTCTGCTCCATCAGCTGACTTCTACCCGCGGCCTCTCCGTGCAGCTCTGCGACCAGGCCGAGGGCGGGGGAACGCCACGCAGCGCGTGGTGGAACATGCCAAGAATGCTTTGTCAATTAAGAGCAGTAAATCGGCTCAAACGCAGGGACAAAGGTTGAGTTTGTGCACTCCGGGCTCTTGTGTTCCTAAAGAAAATGCGCCCAGTTCATTAAAAACTAATTACCTGTAGGCGGCGTCTCATGCGCCGAACAAACACAGCGTGAGACACTCATCGGGTTCAGTGTTATCATAAACTCATATTTAATAGTCTGACTCACTCAGACCCCCCGTGTTTCATTACAGGACGCGGGCGTGATCAGCGGCGAAAACATCAGCTGTTTCCAGTTACACGAAGACGCTAATTGAATTCAGCTTATTAGCGCTGGACTGAAGTTCACATAACGGTGCCGCTCATTCGAACCATCTAATCCAATCCACATGAGTGACTGTCATGGGTTTGTTTTATTTGGCGGAGCTATAGGCTTCATGACTAGGTGAAGAGAAACGAGCCCTTAAACTGCTCCCACACTGAAAACACCAGTAAATCATTGATCAACCAGATACAAGTATGACATGATTGAGTTAACATAAGGGCAAACCGACGTGCGTTATTAGTACAAGGCTAAGAACAAGCGGTCAGAACCATTAATAAAACTAAGTTTTATTTTATTGTCTTAACTGATTTTACAGTTTTGATCCAGGTTTCCCGCACGGACGGGAGGTTTTGATCTCCCCTGTGCTGCTCAGTTATCCTCTGCATCTTTAACGTCTTAAACCTTAAAACGTGACATCACATTGGGCCCTGCAGGATCAAAACACCTGCTGGATGAATAATTGCCCGCAGCCCTTTAGAAACAGCGTTAACCAGAAACAGAAGCCAGTTGTATTCCCCCAAAGCTTCCGAACAGGACATTCAATTACTATTGTAAATGTCAGATGAACAGGCCGATACCGAGCTTGAGCTCCGAGCTGCGTTTTGTTTAAAGGTCGAGCTTTTCCAGGAGCCTCGTGCTGAGGTTCTTGGAGTTCGGACGAGCAGGACGCTCAGCCCGCATCTTCTTATTACATTAGGACTGTCGGAAAACTTTTTGCTTGACTTTACATTCTTCACTATTTGCACAAGCTTTGATAATATAATAAAACCATTCACTCGTCGTGATGTGCGTTTTTTTTTTCTAAATCTACCAGTTATTCTACCATTTTGGTCCAAATGTGCAGCGGGAACGGTTAAACAAAGTGGATAAAACTAATCACATTTTGGTTTTAATGGAAGATGCCAACGAACCAACAGACAGTGTTGCGTCAATGACGCTGCTGCTGCTGCACCCTGACTGTAAGTGACCATCATTTAACGTTAGAGTCGTCTTCAGGCTCGTTGCTCAAGGATTTGCTCCCGTCATCCTTTCTCTGCAGGCGTTTTTTTTTTTTTTTTTTTTTTTTTGATGCAGAGAGAGGCGGACCGGGGCCAGACTCGGCTCATAGGCTTCATGTGATCCCGCAGGGGAGGTGGTGTTTGGCCACGAGAAAAGACTCTCCCCGCGTCCGGGCTGCGCCATTGTCGCTCGGACAGCCTCGGTCGCCGCTTGCTCCGATTCTGGATGTTCCCACAGTCCGGACGGTGACGCGCTGCAGCTCCGGCGATGGGAGGCGCTCAGTCTGCGCAACGGGAGGACAAGGACTCGGCGGCGGAGGAGAGCGGCGGAGCGGATGATGCGCAGCACGAGCGCGCGGAGGATGAGGTACCATCCCGTTCCCGACGGCGGATGAAAGTTACGCGTGTGATCAGCACCAACTTTATGAACGACGACGCGCCGCTGTCGGTTCCGCATCGCGGGCTTTTAGTCGCACCCTCACTTTAGTCTGGAGCAAAGAGTCGGAGAGATGTGCGCGTGATGAAAATGCTGAGAGGGGATTTTGGTGCCGTTGTCTGCTGCCAGCACGTCCATTAACGAGACAAAAGTCCATATCTCGTGTAAATCAACTGCACTGAACACACGCAGCTACTGTTACACTCAGACAGTTTACAATTAATGACAGGGGGAATAGAGAATTGAGCCTTTTTTGCTGCATTGTAAGAGGAAGGGAGCATCTAACAGTCTGTTACTGCAAAATGAAGTCATTATTCTCTCGTTAGGGATAAACATTGGGATTTGACTATATTGATGTTTTAAAGATTGAGAACCACAACGTGTTCCCTTCAAGCTGTAGGCCGACAGGAGGGTCTGAGCTGTGGCTTGTCCTCTGAGGACCCGGTCAACTCCTGCTCCCTGCATCTGGAAAGTGAAACTGTGGAGATAGAACGACCTCTCATTCTTTAAAGGAACCTAAGTGAAGTGATGGAATTTCCTCTTAGCTGCACTCAGCAGAGGGAAGCATTGATTATTTGTGGAGAATGAGAGCACTGGGTCATGGTGAGCAGGAAGCCACAGACGGCACTGGGAGAAAGAGAATAGGTATTAATGTCTTGTAGCTACAGTTAGGTTGGGTTGACGTCTGTCTTGCGTGATTTGCATGGAATGATGGGCTATAAGGTCCCTAACTTCTTATTACTTAAGCTGTCAACTAAGTCAGAAAATAAAATAAAAAAAACATTTCCAGTCTCAGTATGAGCTTTCTGAGCAGTTTGCTCCTTAGGTTCATTTTCATACGCGACATCATTTGTTCTATTTCATGTCCATGAAGCTTTGAACTCTTTAGTCCTTTGACTAGGACTCTTCCAGCACTCAGCCGTTTTGGCTCAGGATGATTAGAAACAATGGGATGCCTGTTCCCAGTCTCTAACATGGGCTAGATGCGTGAGTAATGGTGACCAGCTATTCACAGAGAACCAGGTCACATCAACCACACAGTGTTGTTATTTAGTGGTGTTTCAAATTACAGGACGGTTATCGTTTACATGTACTGGAGTGAAATGACTAATTTTATTTGATTAATCGATATCAGCGCTGAAACTGCTCTAAAGCTCTTACATTTGTAAATCCAGCACAGGAAGTACAGTAAGTGGTGCATCTTAACAGGCCTAATGAATGAACACGTGCAACATGAGCCCAACAGGGATTCTGAGCTGTTTTTCCACGTCCCAGTCTAGTTGAAAGACATATTTCTTGTTGGCTAACCCCTGCTCAGACTTTACCGGCTAATCTGACTCACGTATTTGAGATCGGGACAATCGGGGCCTTTAAACAGTGAGGTGACCGTCACGTTCAACCAACACTGACCGAACTGTTGTTTGTTTACAAAACAGGGTTCTGAAGCTCAGTTGATCGCGGATTGAAAAATGTGGTTTGGTAATTCCAGAGGATTAGGTTTGAGTACTGTGCTATACATTTTCATCAGTGTGTGCTTTCTGTCACTCAAAAATGTTTAACAATGACAGCTGAAATATGGCTATTAATTGAACTTGCATAATTGGCAAGTAATTAGAGACATTATCTGTGTTTTCTCACTGTTTTTGATTCAGTCTCCTAAAAACAACGGACAGATCTCTGAGATCAGTGGAAAAGCAGACGCGACAGTAGCAGGAATAAAGAGTCCCTGTGAGGAAGAGGTCGGTGCAGACGGTGGGTACTCATACGCTGCTGTAAGCATTACTGCACTCACACAATGTCAGCAGCGTTTCAACGCGCTCACTGTCGCAAGATAAAATTTCATCTGTGTGATCTTCCCGTTACATTCCTCACAATGTGTTTTAATATTTCATATTTGCGGTTTAGCTGTTGTTTCCCCAGATGAAGCTGTTTCAGCGGCAGGAAAGTCTCCTAAAGAAATTAATGAACATGAATCACCTAATGAAGTCGATGCAAATGAAGGAGTCACCCTGGAAACGATTGAAATGGACGCAAAGCACAATGACATCAACAAAAGCTTCAGGAGGCTTTTCAGTAATATTAACGTGAAAGTGACAGTAAAGAGAGGCTCGGCTGAAAAAGATGATGTGGTTGCAGATGTGTCTGATGACGCAACTAAGGAAGAGTCAACACGACCAGAAGGACCTGCTGAAACAGCAAAGGAAGATGCAAGTAAGAATGCTGAAATTGATATGGCTCCAAATACAGAACAGGAGCCTCATGATCATGACTCAAAATGTCCAACCCTGACTGGCATCAAATCAGAGGACGTTCAAGAGGAGAAGACTGCGGAAACCAAAGGGGAAGCAACCGAACCTGCACCTGCAGGCGACGATGAAAGCGGACAACAAACTGCCACGTCTGAAGGAGAGACGGTCGTGTCTCCAGTCAAAAGGAAAAACCTGTTTACTGGAATCTTTTCTGGACTGCGCAAGAAGAAGAAATCTGTAGATGAGACAGCGGAGAAAGAACTGGTAGACATGCGCCAGGAGGAGGTCACAGAGACAACAGAAGGTAAAGAGGTCGGTCCAAGCGCTGAGACAGATGCCGTTCAGACGCAACAGAAAGAAAACGGACTAAAAGACGAGGTCTTGTCTGCAGCACCAGCTCCAGTGGATGAAGGCAAATCGCCTTCTACAGAACCAGCGATTATTGTGAATGAGCTTGACATTATCAGCTCTCAAGAGAAGGATAAAGTTCAAGCCAGCCCACTTAAAAAGCTCCTGTCAGGTTCTAGCTTCAAGAAACCATTCAAAAAACAGGGAGAACGGAAATCAAGTGATGCAAAGCTGTCTGACTCCGGAGAGTATGTCTCGAATCAGCTCCCGCCATCGACTGACGCAGCTGAAACTCAGAAAGCAGAAAGTCCTGCAGGAGAAGAAGATGGCGCGTGGGCGTCTTTCAAGAAACTCATGACTCCTAAAAAGCGCATGAAGAGGTCGTCCTTAACTAATGAAGAGACACAAACGTCAGGTTTAGCGCAGGAATCAAAGTCTAGTGAAGGCGAGCAGATGTCAGACAACAGCACAGAGGAAAACAGGAAGAGAAAGGATTCGTCTGTTTCATGGGAGGCTGTGTTGTGCGGGTCTGGACGAAGAAGAAGCCGAAGTCGAAGCCGAAAGACATCAGACTCCGAAGACGAAAAGCCACAGGAAGAGAGTGACAACAGGAAGAAAGAATCACCAGTAGAAAGCTCGATTGAGATGGATAAAAGTCCAACCGCTCCTTCCAAACATGAAGGAAGTGCTTCAGAGAGTGATGGTGGCTCAACATGGAGATCAATTAAAAAACTAGTCACTCCCAAGAGGAAGGCCAGGGATGAGGACCTCCAGTCTGATGGTGAAGCTGCTCAAGAGGATTCATCCTTTTCATTAAAGAAGCTTCTACCAGGACAAAAGAAGAGGAGGCCTGCTGAAAAGCAGGACTATGTGTCTTCAGATGAGGCTGATAAGGAGGTTGCTTCATGTGACGAAGACTCAGAGACACCAGCTGTGGTCCCATTGTCTGAGTTTGATGAAGATGACACAGGTGTTCATCTAGAAACATATGCAGACATAGAAAGCCACATATCAATGGAAGCAGACTTTAAACCCCAGGAGGACATTGACAAGACGACTGAACCAGGAGAGAGTCTTCAAAGTGAAGCAAAGCCGGTCCAAGACAATGAGGATGCTTTCGAAAATAATGCACCTGCAGCCCCTGCAGCTTTAGAGGAAGAAACAGATGAGGTGACAGATCTAATCAGCAAACATCAGCAACTCAGCGATATTCCAGAGGAGGGCATAATTACCGAGACCATGGTCACCCCAGGTTCAGTCCCCGAACAGCCAGCCAGAGACGACACCATAGCAGAGGATCTGATAGAGATCACATCTGAGGCCATTACGGCACCAGAGCCCGTGGATGTCACAATGGCAGATGACACAGAAATGATCTCAGCACTTTCCCAATTATCGGATTCTTCAAAAACATCTGGAAACACGACGCCAGTCCCAGTCGAGTACGACGTGAAAGACACGGAGGTGCTCCTGCAGCAGGTTGCTGAAAACATCTCTGCGAGCACAAAGGCAGACCCACTGTGCTCGGACGAGGTCAGCTCAGAGAGAATAGTCGCTTCCGTTTCATGCCAGATACTAGAAGGCTTTGTAAAGCAGCAGCCAACCATGCTGGAGATACACAGGAGGTCAGACGCAACCGCCTTCAAGACTGGGCTGAACGTGGAAGTACTGGATGAAATTAAGAAACACGCAGCAACGGCGCAAACAGAGAGCATAGCCGAGGTCAACGAAGTGGTTTACACTGAGATCGTGTCTGAAGTTCCCACCAAGCTCGACGCCGCGGAAAGCGCGGTGGATGACATACATGAGGTCAGTGTCACACAAACAGAAGAAAGCATCGAGCTAGAAAGTGCAAGAGCCAACAAGAGCCAAGAGCTGATGAAACACCAAGCTGAATACGAAGCATCCGCAGAGAATCTGTCCGAAGGACAAGAGACCGTTGAATGTTGTATCGTTGAAGCGCATCAAGCTGAAACAGAGACCTTGCAAACAGAGATTTTAGATGGTGCTGTCACGCAGGAAGTCCAAACTTTGTTAGAAGCCCAAACTTTGTTAGAAGCCCAAGGTGAAATTGTGCAGAAACTGACTGCTCAGCTTGAAGCTGGTCATCAAGAGCAATCAAGTGTAGAAGTGGTAGAAGAACTGCAAGAGTTAGCAGCTGCTGAAAAAGACACGGGTGGTTCAGAGGAAGATATTGTTGAACCACCTGAAAACACAGCAGCAGAGGAGATTCCAGCTGTGGACGAAGTGACGGTTGAAGAAGATGTTGAACTGGAAAAGGAAGATGAAGATAAGGCTCCTGCTGCATTGGATTCAGACCACAGTGGAATCCAAAAATGTGAAAAACAAGTAGCATTACCAGAAAATGCTCCAGTTACAGATGAACCTGAGCCTGTTCCTGAAGTCCACCCTGAACCAGAAAAGGAAGATAAAATACGGACAGATGCTGTGAAAACGGAACACGATCAAGTCTTTGCTGCGCATGAAGCTACACTAGATACGGAAACACTTGGAAGGGAAGAACAAACATCACACAGCGTTCAACCAGAGGAGGCTGTTACAGATCAATGCAAAGAGCCTCTCCCTGAGACTGAGTCAGAAATGAAAGAACAGGCAGATTCTTCAAAAGCAGAAGATGACCAAGAACCTGAAGTACACAATGTACAAGGCCCTGTAGCAGATCCACAGATAAGAAGTATTCAAATAACCGAAAAAGAAGAAGTATTATCAGTGGAGATTAAAGCAGAAATAGAAGTTACAGATGAACCCAAAAGTCATCCGGAGTCTCTCCTTGAATTAAACGCAAATCTAGAAATGAAAAATGAACTACAAGCAGAGTGTGAACATGGTACAGCACCAGAGGTATTAGATGGACAAACTAACATCAGGGATTCTGAGAAAGACAACATTCAAACCCTAAAAAAGAAAGTGGTGCTTTCAGAGGACACTGCTTCAGCAGAAACTGTTAGTGAAGAACAAGAAGACCAACCTGAGTCTCTAAAAAAGGAATATGGACAAGAAATACTACAAAAACAAGCATCTGCACTACCATCACAGACAAGCACTACTCACGTTCCTGAAAAAGAAGTGACATTATCCAAAAAGATGAAAGCAGAAGAGGCAGAGACAGATGAGCCCAGAGAAGAAAGAGAACCTGTCATTGAAGCTCATGTCAACACGGAAGAGAAAAATAAGCTACAAGCAGATGCTGTCAAATCTGATCATGTGCAAGATCCAGATGTTTTAGATGTGAAAGAGACGGTTTTGGTTTCAGAGTGTAGCATTCAAACACCTGGGGGTAAAGTGCCGTTATCAGAGGACGTTCCACCAGGAGACACGGTTACGGAAGAACCCCAAGAGGAACCTGTTACTGAAATAAATATGGAGCTAGAACAAAAAGAACTACAAGCAGATGCTGCCAAACCTGATCATGAGCAAGATACAGATGTTTCAGATATAAAAGAAACAGCACATGTTTCAGAGGGTAGCATTCAAACACCTGGGGGTGAAACACTATCAGAAGACATTGAACCAGAAGAGGGAGGCACAGATGACCCTCACACTGAAGTCAACGCTGAGCCAGAAAACAAATATCAACTTGAAGCAGAGGACGTTCCACCAGGAAAGACAGTTATAGATGAACCCAAGGAGAAATCTGAGCTGGTCACCGAAATCACTGTGGAGCTAGAAAGCAAGGAACTACAAGCTGATGCTGTCAAACCTGATCATGAGCAAGATCCAGATGTTACAGATGTAAAAGAAACAGCACTGGTTTCAGAGGGTAGCATTCAAACACCTGGGGGTAAAGTACTGTTATCAGAGGACATTCCACCAGGAGAGACAGTTACAGAAGAATCCAAAGAGGAACCCATTACTGAAATAAATGTGGAACTAGAACAAACAGAACTACAAGCAGATACTGCTAAAACTGTTCAAGTTTTAGAAATAATCAGAGGTGAAGATGAAACTGAAGAAGAAACTATAATAATAGATGAACATATAGGTACTATTCAGATTAGTGAAAATGAAGTACCCTTATCAGAGGACATTAATCCAGATGGAAGGGTCAAAGACGACCCTCAGTCTAAAGCCAATGCTGAACCAGAAAATGAATATGACTTTCAGGAGGATCTTCTACGAGGAGAGTCAGATGAACCCAAAGAGGAATCTGAGTTCATCACTGAAATCAATATGGAGACAGAACTACAAACAGATGCTGCCAAACTTGAACAAGTATCGGAAATTTTAAGAGGTAAAGAAGAAACTGTAATAGATGAACAGATAGATACTACTCAGATTAGTGAAAGGGATTTACCCTTCTCAGAGGAAGTTCCACCAGCAGAGACGTTTATGGATGAACCCCAAGCGGATTCTGGCACTGAAATCAATATAGAACTAGAACAGAAAGAAGTACAAGCCGATGCTGCCAAACCTGAACAAGTAGCAGTATCAGAACAAATATTCAGAGCTGAAGTATCAGAGGACAAGACAGTTAGAGACGGCCCAAGAGGGGAATCAGTCACTGAAATAAATATGGAGCTAGAAAAGAAAGAACTACAAGTAGATGCTGTCAAATCTGATCATGAGGAAGATCCAGATGTTCTAGTAAGAACAGCACTGGTTTCAGAGTGCAGCATTCAAACAGCTGGGTGTAAAGTACCATCATCAGAGCTCATTGAACCAGAAGATGGAGGCACAGATGACACTCACCCCAAAGCCAACATTGAGCCAGAAAGTTATTCTAAACTTCAAGTGGAGGACGTTTCACCAGGAGAGACAGTTACAGAAGAACCCAAAAGGGAATCTGAGACTGTCAATGAAATCAGTATAGAGCTAGAAAGGAAAGAACTACAAGCAGATGCTGTCAAACCCAATGAGCAAGATCCAGATGTTGTAGATGTAAAAGAAACAGCACTGGTTTCAGAGGGTAGCATTCAAACACCTGGGGGTAAAGTACCGTTATCAGAGGATGTTCCACCAGGAGAGACAGTTACAGAAGAACCACAACCCGTTACTGGATTAAATGTGGAGATACAACAAAAAGAACTACAAGCAGATGCTGCCAAACCTGAACACACTGAAGATTCTGAAGCATTGGCAACACAAGGAGCTGCATTAGACTCAGGCATCAGTGGTATTGAAATACCTGAAAATGAACCGCAATTACAGAAGACTCCACCTGCAGGAACAGGTACAGATCAACATGTTGAGGCAGAAAAAGAAAAGGAGCTACAAGTTACAAATGTTGCTGAACCAGAATCAGCTGTTACAGATGAGTCCAGAGAAGAAACAGAGCCTGTTAGCGAAGTTCACAATGAGTCTAAAGAGAAAGATCAACTACACGCAGATGCTGTCAATACTGAACTCGGGCAAGCAATAGAAACAGCAGAAGACAACACCAGCGTGGTAGTATCACACACAGGGAGTGTTCATATTCCTGAAAAGGAAGCAGCATTATCAGAGTCCAGAGATGAAGGAGACCCTGTTTCTCAACTTTATGTTGAGTCAGAAGAAAAGGTTGAACTAAAAGCATCAGAAATAAAAGAACAAACCAGTGCACCAGTGTCACACGTGGGCAGCGTTCAAATGCCAACATCATCAGAGGACTTTAAACCAGAAGAGGCAGTTACAGATGAGCTCAAAGAGGAATCAGAGTCTGCCACGGAGATTCACACTGAGCCAGAAAAGGAAAATGAACTACATGAAGATCAGCAAGATGCCAAAGTGTTAGTTGAACAAAAACCTGCTTCAGAGATGATAAACATTCAAACACCTGAGAGCAAATTATTAGGTGACAGTCAACCAACAGAAGCAGTGTCCACAGACAGAACTGAGCATCTCACTGTAAGCACAGTCGGTACAAAGGGTGAAGTCAGAAAGCCGCTGGTGGAGGATGACCAACATACACCTGCAGTGGAGACCGCTCAAGTACCAACATTAGATGGAGATGAAATAAGTTCCATATCTGAGGCCACAGCAGAATCACAAACACCTGCAGACAAACCCAAAAAAGAAACAGAACCCCTCACTGACGTTAACGTCGAGGCGCAAGTAGCACAATTAGTTTTACAGGAGGGCAGTGGTAGTGGTGAATCAGAAGACACAAGTGGAGCAGTCACAGGTCAACCAACACAAGGAACTGAAGGCAACACGGAGGTCGAGGTACAACCAGGAGGAGGTGTCAAAACTGAACACGTTCAAGTATTATTATGTGATGTGAAAGATGTCGTCACTGAAACAGAAACATCTGCATCTGGGTGCATCAAAGAAACTGCTGAGTGCGTTACTGCTCAAGAAACTGAAGAGCAACTAATGCTGGACGACCTTAACAGTGCAGGTGTGGACGAGGCCCTTGCTTCAGCTAAAGATGAACCTGAGGAGGGAGCTGGAGACGTGAACCAGGATGGAGAGAGAACGGATCAGACACCAGAGATTTCCCCACAGGGTGTTCAGCTTGAGGAGGAACACGGCGTCCCCGAAGTCGTGGGCCGTTTCCAAACATTATCAGCAGTTCATGTGTCTTCTGTCGCAGAGGAAAAGAACAGAGCACACGTCCTACAAAAGACAGTGGCTCCTGAGAAGAACCCAGCGCCTCTGGATAAAGCCACAGACACGTATGAGCCTGAACACGAGGTGCACCTCAGCGAGGTCCGA
Organism: Betta splendens; assembly: GCF_900634795.4. Classification (NCBI taxonomy): domain Eukaryota; kingdom Metazoa; phylum Chordata; class Actinopteri; order Anabantiformes; family Osphronemidae; genus Betta; species Betta splendens. The sequence goes on along the minus strand of NC_040900.2, from coordinate 8,106,555 downwards.
GGCCTCGTGGAGCGAGAACATGAAGGAGAACTTCCGGGTCTCGAGACAAAGGCTTCTACCGTCGAGCACGCGGTAGTGGCACAAGTGACCACGTGTCACGTGAAGGAGGTCTCACCTGCGCTGCCAGAGGTTCTGACAGAGGAGCCGGCCGACGTGCGCGAACCATCCGTAGAGATGGTTGTGGGCGAGCTGGATTTGAAAACGGAGGCGGAGAACGCCAAGCCGTTGGTGCCAGATGACGAGAGCGGGACCGCAGCAGAAGGTAGTGTGGTTGTGACGATGCACGTGTCGTCAGCGGAGTTTGGGGACAAGCACAGAATTCGAGTGCAGGTGGCCGACGTGGAGGTGAAGTCAGCTGCAATGAGCGTGGACTCGGCGCTTGAGGTGGGAGTCACAGAAGCCAAAGAAGCCGTAGACGTTTGTCATGAAAGCATTGAAGTCACCGAGAAGCTCTCGGCCACTGAGACCGAGGAGGAGCCCATGAAAGGACAACACAAGGCAATGCATCACCAAGTGATTCAGCATGTGAAGGAAAGCGTACCAGAGATAGAGGTGGATCAAACCAGGGGTCAGGATGAAGCCGTCAACTTGGAGCATAAGCAGGAAGATGGGACCGAAATGAGTGAGATGGCTGAAAGTAAGTCCCATGAAGTCGATCAACCAACTGTCGGAATAAATGAAGCTAGCGTCACAGCTGAAGAGGTCAAATCGCCATCAGAGGGGTTAGAAACAAGAAGAATGAACCAAGAAGCACAAAATAAACAAAGTTTGACGAGTCAGATTGTGACTGTTAGCAACACTGGATTAGAGGTCCCACAAAACACTGGAGTCATCTCATCAATGGGCAACTTAGAGTCACCTTCAAGTCTTTCCTTAGAATTCAAACTTAACATTCAGTTCGGGCAATCGAAGACAACAGCAACAGAGAGAACGGAAGCGGTGAAACAATCAAGCGTATCAGAGGTCGGGATTCAGGCAGTAGAACCGATTGACGGAGCACACGAGAACAATAAAAAGCCAGAGATGCACGACGTCACTGTCCAGGCAACAGAAATCACCGAGCCAGAACACGTGAACCCGAGTGCGACAGAGAGAGCGGTGATCACGAAGTGCCCTGTACTACTGGACATCGGCATCCAGTCGGTGGCAGCAGCACAGCCGGTAGAACAAGTGAAGTCAGGAGAAAGACTGAAGCCCAGTGAGCTGGAGTCAGACAAGATCAAAGCAGTGATGCAAGCCAAGACGTTCCTGAGTCAGCCTGTACTCTATGAAGCCTGTTACGAAGAGATCACAGTAGAAGAACCCGTTAAACAGATAGAGGACGAGAACGAGCAGGACCTGTGGGTGGACGCTGAGGAACACGTACAAACTCAGGAGGACTCGCACGAGGGGGAACCAGTAGCAGAGCACACAGGAAGTGACCAAGAGGAAAAGGCAGAATCTGGGCATGAAACAGAGAACGAGGCTGAGGAGTTCGCTGTCGCACTGGAGCATCCAGAAGCAGCAAAGACGGCTCCCACTGACTGAGACCGATTCAGCTCAGCTTCAGCCTCACCAGCTAGTAAGTTCCTCCATCCGCTGCTCTAATTATGATCTCTGCAGGGTCTGGTCCGCGGAAATTAATTCAGTGCATTCTTTTCCCAACAATCAGACAGGAAGTGGCTCAACGCGGTTAGAAGCTCCTGGAAGAGGACGGACGCCTGTGGCAGAGGAACTTTGCTGCTTTGACACATTTAACCAAAAATATTCTAACATTTAATGTCAACACTTAAAATATATTACTAACATTTCATTTGTTCGAGGGATCTAGGTGGAGCAGCGTACGCTGGACAGGTGTTAAACTTCTCAGGGGGGTGTGCAGTGTGATTTTAAAGGTAGAACACTGAACTTCATCCACTATGCAGCGGCATCGTTCAATAAACCTCAGCCATTAACTATGTAGTGCAATTACCATTTCATTACCAAGTCATATTATAGGCGACAATCTTTTTGACAGTGTGCAGAACTTGACATTAAGACAGTATTTTTGTCAAAATAATGACATTTTTAAAAGATAATTAATGATGGAAGTGACACAGGTCCAGCACACGTTCTTTTCTGCTGATATATGACCTAAATATAGAGACCAGCGCCTGTTTAATCAAGTTAATTACATGTGTGATTTCTCATAGGATCTATGCATGTGAGAGCAATATGAAGGCCTTAGCGTTGGAGAAACAGCAGTATTATTGTAAAGTGCATTAAATGTAGTCATGCTTAACAAGCCACAAGCTGCTTATTTTAAATGACCGGTTTCTAGGCATGAGACATTCTCCTTCATTTACATATTTATCCTATATCAGCAATGCAAATGTAATCAGCACAGCGTTACACAACCACAGCAGCTTGTATGTTGCAGCTTGTTGTATAGACTTTAAAGCATAAGTGCACGCCCAGTATTTAACAGGTTATGGGTTAGAGAGAAAGCAGGGTTACAACAGGCTGCTGTGTCCAAGCGTAGATTTTGGATTTATTTCCACATATTCTGACTTTTATGGAAAATTTTTGCTGATCTTCTACGTGATGTTAACTAATGCCTCAATGGAAAAAAATAAACCTGAGTTAACTATGTTTATACAGTCACATTTTATTAATAAAATCCTTTGATTACATTTATAAAATGGATGATTCTTGTCTATTCTAGTGATCATAAATTAACTTTTGATATTTGACCGAAAAAAGTGATTACTCAACAAGTTGATGTGTTACAGGTCAAGGGACTGATACTGAACAAAATATCAGTACAACATTCCAATAATCCGGTCAGAAACTACTGTCACATGTTATGGACAGTACCTTTGCACAGTCCAGAGCTTCTGTTGTAGTTTCTCATCCCATTTTAGGGGAATTGTTGGGTGAGCAGCTTAGAAGAACATTTTTGCCAGTTCAAACATTACCTACAAGGAACAAACATATTCAATACAACTCCTCCACTGTAGTTGGCTAGGAAGTCCTAAACACCACATCCTTAGTGTCTCACCTCTATAGTAATAAGGATGACTATCATCCACTCCAACCTCAAGCTGTGCTTCTCACTCAGGTGGCTCCTCATCAGATCTGTCAACTGTGTGCAATGCTCCAGCTTCTCGTTTATAACCTGGGAACAAATACTAGTTACCATAATCACATAAAAGCTACTGCATGTTATTACACACATGGAAGCGTGTCAGGTTTCATTACATTGACCCTGCGGTTGATGCTGAGGAACTGGCAGGTTTTGTCGTAGAGCTTTTCCAGGTTTTCTCGGTCCCAGTAGAAATCAGGCGTTAGGAGCAGGTCGGACCTCAGGTTTATACAGTGTCTGTCAGAACAGGAGATGGAAACAAGGTGCTATACTTAAAATTTTCAAATGCGGTACTCAGTGTGCAATAATGATACAAAACCTCAGCAGTTAATCAAAGAGTCTCAATATTAACGCCACTCAAAAAAAACCTCGTACTGTGAGTTTACCTCAGCGTGAAAAGCTCTCCTATCTTCTGCATAACCTCTGAAGAAGACAACTTGACTCTATTACCAGATTTCAGTGTCTGTGAAAAAAGGATGTTATCACAGGAAACGCTTAGACATTTAGAGAATAATAAAAAATGTAAACACACTTTAAACCGATCACTGGGTTCTGCGGTCACAAATAATTAGGCCTAACTGACAACACAACACAATAGAATGTACTTTTAAGCAGCCCACGTGAGAAGCAAATACTTGGCAGCTTAGTTTTACATGCGATTTTCTGAAGCTAAGCAGCTGTGTTGGCGCCACAGCCAGCTCTCCAGCCTTCATCCTACTTAACTAGCGCCAATAATATTTACCAGTCAACCTGAGATACTGCACCTGACTGGCATACAATTAAAATCATCAGTATAACTGGGTTTATGTCCTTATGCTTTCTGCCACCCACTACCTGCTGTCAGAATGTAAGATCAATATCTCACACAAACAAACAAACCATTAGAAAACATCTATTATGTATGTATGAGGTTTTGCTTTTTGCTTGTAAGTGTTCATTGTACCTCGGGAATCGACTGAATAGAGTCCACAAAATAGTCTAATGACACTTCCCATATGGCCAGCTTCACTGGAACAGAAAACACAACGGTAGACTCAGGAGAGACAATGAGTAGATTTTTACCAGGAAACTGTAATTCTACTGTAACCCGGTGCTTAATTAGCACCGAGATACAGTAGAATTACAGTAGGGTCTCACCTGACAGACAGAGTGCATTCGAAAATGCAAATTTCTCTAGAACGGCTTCATGCTGATCCATCTCATCACTCAAAATGAAGTTGCCACGTTCAAGCTTTGTATTCCCCCTGAGGGTGAAAGTACTAATACTTTAAACAAAATACTAAATCTCTGGAAGTGCATAGAAACAAAGCAAAAGCGGAGAAGAACATACGCTCCAACAGTGTAGTTGATTTCTTCATTTTCCCAGTGAACTAATGCTACTTCATACGGCTGGATCTCATGGTTTTCCAGTATTCTCAACACATTTTTCATCTGTAAGACAGTGAAAGGTATTTTTATGCATTGCACCAAGAACTACAGGTATAGTATCATTTATCTGCATAAATTTGAATTTACCGTTTTCTCTTCCACATTCCAGAAAACTACAGAGCCCTCCCTGAAATGTGAGATTTAAGGGCAGACAGGATTTGCAAGTTAAATCCATACACAGTCGTACTACAAAACTACAGACCTTATCACCTATATGAACAAGATCAGGAAATATTTGATCACAAAGAGCAGGTACTAGATTCTAGGGACATGTTTCTGTCAGCACCTTAAGAAAATAGATGATTCAATGATCTGTTGGAAAAAAACATGAAGCATTACATTTGATCTATACCTGAAGAAGAACATTAGAGCATTGTCATCTGGTTTTGCAGCCATGTCTGTATTTATCACAAGCACATTTGCAGCATCTGAAATGAAAACACATTTGTCAAAGGTGTGTTAGATGTTCCAAGCGTAACTCTAATTGCCTGTAAACATGTTTTCCACATGTAGATTTTGTAAATTTCATACCTCTGGGTAATTCTAACTCAGTGAAACCGTGGGTAATTAAGTCATGGCAAAGTGTTGGCAAATGATACTGATCTGCTGTTGCGAAAGCGATACACTGCATCATATCCTGTAGGGAAAAGACAGGCTGGATTAGTCAATGAAGGCAAAACACAAGATATATCTGAATGAGTGATCAAGCTGAGTTACCTTGTCCACACTCTGGGATGGCTGATTAGCTCTGGATGGTTGCTTAGTTCTTGGTCCTTTAGGAACCCTTTTTCCAGGAGTGGCTGCTGGTTTTAAACTTGGTTTCAACACTGACTTCATGAGGTCTGACGAATAGAAACACTTGTGCCCACCTTTAAACACAGCCAGCATCCTAGGATCTATTAAGGGACTACCAGCTGCAGCAGGGAGTGAATGTCTCCTACACATCTGGAGTGGGGTCTGGAAGCAATAGCTTCGTGTAAAGATTCCTGGGTCAGAGCAGGTGAAGAGAGTCCTGTGCTTTGATTCATACTTGTGTGGCTGGACTGATGAAGAGAAACTGGCCGAGACACGGATGCAGACTGGTGTCCTGCCAACAGATCCCAGTCGGAACCACAGGGTCCGGAGCAGCATCCTCTCAGTGAAGCAAGTGCGGTGTAACACAGGAAACGTCCTAGTTCACCTAAATGACATATATAATATCAATAATTAGCAAGCAACGAGTATTTGTGTAAATAAATTACATGAAGAACCGGCCAGTCTACAGTGTGAACATTCCATATTATGCTGGGTGGGTTTAAGTCATTTTACAAGACCCCAGAAGTTACTAACTAATATAATACGTATGCAATTTCTTTGTATTAACGCCAGAAAGCGTTGGTATTAACATATTAGCTATAAGCTACCAGTCAAAGCACAACGATTTTAAACAGGCTGACGATACGGTTCTGCCAACAACACCTAAAACAAGCATTATGTAAAAAGAGATAACTTTACTGTACCTTCACATGACAACCCAAGGAGGCGTGTTTGCTAATAGAGGTTGTCGCTTACTTCCTGTTTGGGATGACGTAATAATAATGCGCCTCGTTCCCTGAACGCTGACTGCCAGGCGTTATTTAAAAAAAAACGACCGGCGAGAAATGATACCAAGGTCATTTTCTAAAATGTAATGGATGTTTTTATAGAGTAAACAGCGAAGAAATTAAACTTGGCAAATTAAGATGTTGTGAAGCCACATCCTCAAGCGAGTCACATAAAAGAGGCTTCCTACAAGTTTAAGCTCAGGACAAACTTGATTGACATCCCCATCAGCTTTATTCTAAATTTTATCATCACATTTACTGTTAATATTAATATTCCTGTTCCATTTATTTGGTTTGATGTTCAAAGATGTAGTGTGATTCTGTGTCCAGTTACAGCCCCCCTGTGATAAAGTCCAGAACAGCTTGTGTTTGTGTTTGGTGTTGCCAGGAGATTTCTCTAAAACAGAAACAGGTATCTGCTGTACATGTACACTTCACCTGCAAGATCTTCAATTATGGAAGTTTTGGAAAACTCTGATGAGGTAAAGTAACACAACAACAAGGCATTAACCTTATAAAGGACAAAATGTACATTAACGTAATACATATTTTTGATGAGGATTCATCTTTTCCAGAATTGAAATAAATATAAATTATTAATGAGAGCGTTTCTAACCTATTTCAGGTGGAGTCTAATGAGAAAGAGAGGCTGAAGATGAGAATTGCTGTGCTAGAGGAGAGCGTGAAGTCCTGTGAGGTGGAGTGTAAAGCTAGCAGAGAGACGGTGCTGAGGCTGGTGGCTGAGCTGGACCAAGAGAGGAGGAAGGCTGCAAACAGCGCAGCTGCACTGGATTCGCTCAAAGTGGTACGTCAAACCCCACCAACAGAGGCTTTTAGTTTAGTATTATATTTGACAAGAGATGTGTGGCCCTTTGTGGTATTTTGTTTCCTGTAGGAGATGGACGGCCTGGTGGTGGGAAGGAGAAGTGTGGAAATGGAGACACACACCTTAACAGAGAGACTTGAGGCCAGCAGAAGAGTGATGGATGCCGCGAGACGGGAGTCAAGCTGTCTGGAGAAACAGGTGAAGGAGCTTGAAAGAAGGCTCCACGCCAGCCAGGAAGACACACAGGCAGCTGAAGAGAAACTACGAACCTTCTTAAAAAAAGTATCAGGTGTGCTGCAAGTCACGTCCGAAAATGTCATTCTGCCCACGGAGAGAGACATTTTACAGAAACTGGATACGGTGAGCGAGTGCTGTTTCCACATGCATCTCTCTCCATTGTATCTCCTTCTTTACTAAACATTTCAAACAGTACTTCATTTTTAAATGAGGTTTTAGTAATCGGCCCACTGACCTGTGCAGACCATGACCGAGCTGGAGACCAGGCTGTCTCACGTCTCCCGGGAGCTGCACGAGCGCACGGAGCTCCAGCACGGAGCACTGCAGCGCGCTCAGCTTGCGGAGCAGCAGGTGCAGGACCTGAGGGAGAGACTGCAGGGTCTGGAAACGGAGCTCCTGAACGCGGACGTGCACCGCGACGGGCTGCGGCACAGCAAACAGCAAGTGAGTCACAAGAACGAGACACAAAGCAAATGAGGTGGACTTTCATTCCAGGTCCTGCGGCAAATTTCAAAGGTTTATTTACTAGTTGTTTTTGCAGTATGAGGAGTTCCTGGAACAGCTGGCAGAGAAGATGAAGGTGGACAGTATTGCTGCAGATATAGGTTTCGACATGAGGCTGAAACTCATTCTGTCACGTGCAGAGCAACTTGTTAAACAAGAAGGAACTGCTCTAGTGGAGAACAAGAGTTTGACCTTCAGTCTGCAGCGAAAGGTAGCCAACGCTGTTACTGGTGCTAAAAAAGAGCATATGCAAATTATTGGTATCTATTATGAAAATATTTCCCGTGTCCAGTTAAAGTCGCACAAGGAGCAGCTGGAGAGCAAAGGGCTTCACATCCAGTTCCTAAGGAAGAAGGTCTCAGAGCTGGAGGAGGAGAGGAGGAGCCGATCAGCTCTATCTGCGGAGCAGGAGGAGGGTCGTCTGGAGGCGCGGAGACTCCAGAGGAAACTGGAGCGTCTGCAAAACGAGCTAAAGGCCACAAAGCTGTCCAACACTGAGCTCAAGGCCCAGCTCTCCCACACTAATGAGCTCAAGGTAGAGGGCAAGAGGGTTGCATTTTCAGTGCATAATGTTTAGAGGGTTCTTTTTTCAGTATGGGAGGATGGAAAGATTTTTTTTTATTTTGAACCAATCATCTAAAAGCAAGTTGCCTTTGAAATAAACAGTTATAACAGTTATTTTCATGTATTTGAGAGAAACAACATTATCTCCTCGAGTAACGGTCGTTTCACTAAACACCTGTGTCTGACGTGCCAAGTTGAAAGTCCTGGAACAGAGTCAGGCCATGCAGGAGCAGAAAAAGAGAGCGGATCAGCTGGTGGAGGGGAGGAGCAAGCTGGAGAAGAAGCTGAGCTCAGTGAGCTCAGACCTACAGAGCAGAGAGATGAGGAGCAGGGACGATCAGCAGCAGCTCAGCAGCCTGAGGCAGAGCCTGGCGCTGCTGTCTGAGAGGGAGCGAGAGGTGAGGACCAAACGCCGTCAGCTCCCGTTAGACACTCACGTCCTCTGATTAAAGCATTTCGAGAGTTCCAGCTGTCACATTATGAATTATTGGAGCGTTTTATTGCTTTTTTAGCTGGTGGATTTCCGCCTGGTCGTCTCCCAGATGCTTGGTCTAGACGCCAATGCCTTGATTCACCCAAACTGTGAAATCATTAAATTGCTGGAGACGGTTCTTCACGCTCAACACCACCACCACCACCACCTTCATCACCATGGGAATCTGCCCTGGCACTGTCCTACTCACCAGAGGCCTCATCTCCCCCAAATCCAGGATCTTCCTGTGGGTTCCTCGCTGGATGTTTCTGCTTTGAGGTCTGTCTGTCCAGAAGATGCACTACCTATTTAACAAACCCACATTTGTTTGGCTGCTCCAGGATTTTGGCAGTCTATAATAAAGAATATAGCAAAAATATATATTCAAGCTTCCTGTTGTAATGAAAATCACAGATTCACTGAACGACTATTAGAAATGACAATGATTAAAGGATAAATAAGACAATGTCAAAATGAGGATTTGGCATTCATTGATTTGATGATCGCATATACATACATTTCTCATTATTTTATATACATGTTAAATAATACAGGACTGTTATACATTTGATATTTAACTGACAGTCATACAAAAATTACATTATTTCTATAGGTCATAATTCTTCATCTCAAAGTTCTTTTTCATATTTAAAAAAATTAAACAGCAACATGTATAAAGACCATGGATGGCTGATTTTAAAGGTTAAACTTTTAAACTGTCTCTGACTGATATGAAAACACATCTTGGCTTAAATTAATTTTCCATGAATAGTTGTAATTTGAGTTAAAATTAGACTGTTCAACACACGTGCGAACACACACACACACACACACACACACACACACACACACACACACACACACACACTGAAGGGTGTCAGTGAATAAAAAGCAAAGGTCAGAACTGCATGCCAAAAATACAGGTACAAAAATAATTGCAATGATATACTGTACTGAATATTTTTTAACAAACGAGCTAATTCACAGGCTATCAGCATTTAACTTTGGTGCTATTCACTAGGGGTCCTCCTCAGAGAAATTCCACAGTTGTATGTAGTTCATTCTTCCAGCTGATGTTCAGTGTGGCCAAAAACTATTTCTTCAGTCTTGCTGCACCAAAGATGCTCTTTAATTGACACAGCATTACACACAGATGTTTAATCCTATGTGCTACACACAGAAATTAAATGTAGAGGACAGAAGTGTTTCTGCCATACAAATGGATGACCAAGATTAGTTTTTTGCTCCCATCACTTAAGGTTAAACTCTAATTGAGATGCAGTCCAGACACAAGTGCTCCTTCTGGCAGCCTACACTGGAGGTGGTCCATTTTTGTAGCTGAGCATCGGGTAGAAGGAGTGAGCAAAGTTGTTGGACTGGGAGCAGTAGTCCTCCTCGGAGAGTGGCAGCAGGAAGGCAAAGATCAGCAGGAGGAGCAGGAGGAGCTGGAAAGGCAACGCGGCCCAGAGGACACGCCGCAGCAACGGCGACCGTCGACCCGACGTCTCCGGATCAGAAGGGAAGGAAGCGGATCCAGCGCCGCTGTGAGACCTGCTCGCACACACATTCACAATGCAGCACAGACTCAGGTTTAGTCAGTAAATGAATCAAAACATCTGTCATGTGCTTTCTCATTTAAATCCCTAACTTCTGAACAGCATAATCACGTTACAACAGGAAGTTCAACATTAACTCTGCAAAGTAACTGACAAATTGAATTAGTTAGATCCAATAAACAAACTGAACTTCACTCCCTCCCACTGTAATCTAGTAACCTTCCCTACATATGCTTGATTGTTGAGGTGTCTTCTATCTGTTTTCAATCCAAATAAGATCTCAGTTCAGCAACAGGAGAACTGCACGGCTGTGCTTTACAAGCATCATGCTGTGCCAACATAGTGCAAAGCAATGTCGAGACATTGTTTGACAGTGATCTACATGCTGACTGATAAACACAACTAACAGGACAGTCACAGAATGGTTTCCAAGGCAAACATACCATCCTGCGCTAAACAATTACATTTAATAGGCGAGCCTGCATTCCTTTGCAAGGTGTTAGGATAAAAGACAAAGGCATGCTGCAAGTACTTTTAAAGGTTTGTGTCCTGCTGAAAATGCGAAGCATGCCGAGGCAAGAAGAGCACAGCCATTAGAAACAGCTCCTTTGACGAGGTAGTTAGGCTGAGGAACAGTTTAAGGCATGACACTAATTCAATTTTTGCTGACGGGGACTGGTACATGTAGGTTGAACCCTGATGTCTGAGCCAAGATAATCTTTACACCTAAATACTGGAAATAGGGAAAAGCCAGCTTGGTTCTGTCCAGCTTTTAGCTCTTAGCAGGAAAACAAATAAGTGTCTCCTAAACATCATAGTATTGATTTAACTGTAGTAATTACAGTCACCATCGTCCTCAGTAAAAACTGAGTAAAAAAAGCCACCGTTGGTTGAGCATTAGCTCACTTACAATATGAATCTATTGTGATGATAATATTAGCTTCATTTATTTATATTAGAAGCAAACAGTTTCATTCGGCTTTAAGCATGGTTTATTAAAGTAGTCCCTGGCTAAAAGAATGCATGGGCGTTAGTGATGTATGATTCAAACTCAGGTCTTGTTATGCTGTGACCAAAAAAGCCCCTTTGCCACGTCACATATGGAGACCTGAGAGTCAAGACTCACGGATGGCAGACTGAGGGGGGAAGATGGTGGATAGTAAGTGAGACAGCAGCAGCAGCAGCAGCAGAAGAGATGTCGTACAACAGAGAGAGAGAGAGAGAGAGAGAGAGAGAGAGAGAGAGAGAGAGAGAGAGAGAGAGAGAGAGCAAGAGAAAGGTAGACTGAAGCCTTGGCATTGTTCATTGCAGACATTTACTGGCTCGGCAATTTAGGAGGAAAACGAGGAGCGCGTGTGCTCAGTAAGAGCGCGGAGGTGTTAGACGAAGAGAAAAATACTGGTGTTACACAGTACGTGAGAAATGCCCCGGGTTAGCGGTAATAAGCAGCCAAGGACGCTGGCGGAGAAGAGGCCTTGCACCATTCCTTGTGATCTCTTATCGAGGATGGGTGGGCTGCCACGCATCTCCTCACCTAGCCTACGACACAGAGCGTCTAGACTTACAGAAGATGATGGAATTCACTATCATGAGCTGCTAATCTGGCACAAATGTCACAAACTAAAATTCACCATTACACTATTTGAAACACCTCTATTGTTTTGAGACCTGGGGAGGATTATAGAGAATAAATCAGCCTCCAAGTGCATCATGGGCTGATGAGTTCCATTATCTTCTGGGTGTGCTAGAAACCAACAGAAAGGTACCTGTGGTGTGGACTGCTCACAGAGGGTCCAGGCTGTGACAGACTACATTTGCCCCGTTGCTGTTTGCAATGAACAGGGGGAGGGGGGTAAAAGAAAGAAAGTATGTTTCAGTCCAGGCAAATCAAGACAAAGCTACCGATGAAAAGAAGTCCCCGAATGAAAGAGGAGCTGCGACAAAATCATATGTGAAGGTGACTGATTTTGTGGCCAGTGATAATAAGGAATCTGGCTTTTCAAAGTGCGTGGCTACTTTGAAGTGCAGCAGAGTGATCGCAAATAGGAAGCTACAAACTATGCACAGATGCATGAATTTTGTTGGTAACAATGACATTTAGTGACATTCACATAGTTTAAGCAGTGACATGCTTATTTGAATTGATCTTTACTGTCTGATTTGTAAAACAAACTAAAATGTCCTTAAATCACATACTGTATTCTTTTTTTTATCATTATTGCCAGTTTTCCCAAGAACAACACTACAAGGACAAAAAACTACACCAGAGTAAAAAGAAAAAGGAAATCTAGTGGGCAGAGAGAGATTTGTTGGAGAGAATATTTCCATTTGGAAAGGATGGAAATAAAGGTGGCAGCATTCCCCACTTGTCTAGCAGGATCTGCTCTGAGGTTAGACAACATGCAAGAGGAAGAGTAGAAGTTCAGAACTCAGAGGGGGGAAGAGGAGCAGGAGGAGGAGGAGGAGGAGGAGGAGGACAGGTTGTGGAGGTGTAGAAGTGCGAGGAGCGACTCAGGGATGACAAGGGTGAACCAGGCCTTTAACGGGGCATTCGGGGCACGAGTTACTGCTGTTTGTTCACAGTTTCACAACGGTTTACCAAACCTGGCTTTTCACAGAGCAGCATTCACAAGTAGGTGGAAACATTACCGATCGTCGCCGACTCGGCGTGCTCCGTCCTGATACAGGACTGAGGGACCCAGACGTGTCCAACTCATCAGCAGAGGACCAGGAAGACAGATCCTAGAGAAAACGTTTCCCCACAGATGCTTAGAGATGATACAGAGACGCCAGGAAGCAGCGAGTGTGAGTTTCAGATTTGTACAAATATGCAGTAATCAGTCAAATACCTGCTGACTGCTGGTGATGTCCAGGATCTTGGCCAGCTCTCTGAGGTCTCTGGTTACTTCTTTCAGCAGCAGTTTGAGGCGGTTCCCAATAACATGAACCTTCTCTTTGGCCTCCAGGCAGTCGCTGCCTTGAGAGTTGACCAGCAACTGGAGGGACATGTCTTGAAGTGAGGCAACCTTCAGCTGCGAGTCCAGCAGCTCCTGGCGAATTTGCTGTGGGGATTGTGTATTTAAAACATACATCCTAAAAGCTTCACTAAAGGTGTAACTACAGTACTAGTAACTAAAGTACCATAAGTGTTCTGTGATGGCCATGGAGCGTATCACTGTCCTGGATAGGGTCAATAGGAACCACCTCGTTCCTCCTGCGGTCGATGTTTTCCAACCAGAGAAGCAAACCGTGACTCATCTCATGGAAGTCCTACGGATCACATAGACCAAAGTTATATCGATTCAACCAATCTGACCATCACGGCTTCCCTTGGACACTTGGACTATTTCTGCCTCTTGAACACACTATTTCTGAGTTGTTAATATGCACGTGTTGCTGTTTATTATTGTTTATTATTATTTTTATTATTATTCTTTTACGCTCCTTTTTTTATTGCAATCCTGCACAATTCTTTTCTGTCTTGTGGCTGTTCCAGCAATTGCATTTCCCCACTGTGGGATCAAGTCAGTCAGTCAGTCAGTCAGTCAGTCAGTCAGTCAGTCAGTCAGTCAGTCAGTCAGTCAGTCAGTCAGTCAGTCTGTCTGTCTGTCTGTCTGTCTGTCTGTCTGTCTGTCTGTCTGTCTGTCTGTCTGTCTGTCTATATGGAAAGCAAGAGGCGCTTACTTGACACTGCATGAGGGCTTGTTGTAAGGAAGACCTCCAGTCATCCAGTGAGGTGCCCAGTTTGTCCCAGTGGTTGTTCATGTCTTTCAGTTTGACCTGAAGCTCTCGGGACTCATCAGAGTCTGACTGCACAAACTCAGCACTGCACAGGTTGATGGACAGGACAATAGCCTTGCGCTTGTCATAGGCCTTCTGCAGCTCCTGTACACAAACATTTCCATTTAACTGTTAGGATTGCTTTAATCAGCGTAGGAGAGAAGAAACTGAGAATTCAGGACCAAGTTGCTGAGAGTCAGTTTACAAGAATTCCAATACCTTGAGCTTTTTGATGCGCATCTCAATTGTCTGGATGTCTGTGCTGAGGTCCAGCCGCCGCTGCTGCTCCAGCTCGTCCTCGGTCTCTGCCAGCCACATCCAGACATTGTTCAGGTCAGAGTTCAGCTGCTGCCACTGCTGCTGGCTCTGCTTGGTGCGGATCTCTTTGCTGAGGTCCTGAGCCTGCAGGAGTTCCCAGCGCTCAATCACTCCTGGGGAGAGAGAACATAAAGCAGTTAAACAAAAACACACTATGAAAGGCTGGATAGAATACAGGCAGCATTTTTACATTTCAACCTTATATATAATCTTAAACATGGATCGTTGAGTTTGTTACCTGATGTCTGGGACTCTGAGCTACTTGGGTCTGCCAGTCCAGACACTGTGTCCTCCTCTTCTTTCAGCTCAACACCCATCCTCTTCACTGTATCGATGCTGCCACGACACTCACCCAACAGTCGCATCTATAGAAAGGACGTTACAGGGTATTATTTTGCACAGTACATGCAAAGTGGGGTTTAAATCACTAATTGAACAAAAACATTATTAGTTCAAATGCATTTAGGATAACAAGTGACTCATACATATCCCATGTATGAGCCATCCAGTTCCGTGCGGCTGCGACTGCTCTCTGTTTGTTGTAGCTGGAAACGGTCCAGAGGGTGAAGATGCGAGTCTGTAGCTGCAACCTCCCCTGTTGACACAACATGAGCAGGGTTTCAGAATATAGGTGAAACTTTTAGTCACAGGAATTTCCTAAAAGTGTTCACAACCCAAAAAAGGTACAGCAAGACCCCGTTCAGACAGAGAAACAAGATGTACTGTAGAGAGACAAAACGTTTGATGTGTGATTGTTGCTTCTTTTCCACACTTCAAATCAAACAAAAACATCTTCAAGGCAGTTCTTTCTCATCCTGTTTACACCAGGGGTCAAATCCATCACTTTCGTTTAATGTACCTCTGTGTGAACGGAGCATGAAATCCCTTCAGCAACAAATGCACAGGTCACACTTGTTCTCTGTGACAATGAAAACACACCATGCCGATTTAAAACCACAAAACGCACGTCAAAAATATCCAAAGGGGGTTAGCCACACATGAAACCAAAGGAAAGAAAGCCAGTTAGAAACAAGAGTTAGGCTCAATTCCATTTCAGTTCTGCAGAAATGACCCAAGCAGAACGAGTGCATTGAAGAAATAAAAATGGAATTAAACCTATCCCCAGGAGTTAGAAAGTGCTGCCACTGGTTACAATGGGTGCCCAAACCGTGAGAGGAAATCAACACAAATCAAAGACCAGCCGGTGAAGAGGCTACAGGTGTGGTATCACTCAGTGTAGTGTAGCTGTTACTGTATGTCTGGCCCCACACTGGGGTCTGCTGTTGCCTACCAGTGGAGGACCTCAGTGTTTGTTCTGTTAGTTTAACATAGGCCTCTGGGCTCTCTGGGATCACTACATCTGGAAGAAACATTATAAGCACACACATTCAGCAGTGGGCATTTCAACGTTTGACTCCCAGGATTGATCAGTTTTGGCATACAGACACAGCAAATAATTTCTAGGAAGTCAAGTGCTTATCAAAAATAACTTTCGTTCCACATAACAAATCGAATAATAACCAGAATATGATGTATGACAGAAAACGAACCTGACAAGTTAGAGGCAGGACGCTGCAGGAATTCTCCCTCTTCACTCTGCTGCTCTCTCAGCGCCCGGCTGGCGCTCTCCAGGCCACGGCTCAGGTCATAGTCATGGTCCCACTCCAGGGGGATGGAGTCCACGCTGGCTGGGGTGTCTCTGCCCGATCGCTCGGTCCGGAGCTGCGCGGCCAGGGAGGCCGAACGGCCAGAGGACGGCAGAGGCGACAAGAAGCCGTCGCCAAAGCGCTCGCTCCAAGGCAGGCTGGACAAATCGCCGGGCTCGTCTAGCTCCAGCTCGCGATCCGACAATGACACTTCTGTATCATCATCTGCAAGCTGAAGGAACGTTCATGGTATGTGTCAGTTTACGTATCAGTAAATAATATATTTCAAGTATTTACTGTCAAATATTAGTCTTACTGGAAGTCGAATCAGCTTTTTGTAGTAGCGCTCCACACGACCAAACACTTCTTGACAATAGCGCTGCAGCTCCTCCAGCTCCTCCTCTATGACAGCGGCATCTAGAGGCTCACACTTCTCTATAAGGGCCTCTCCTTGGTGGAAGATGTGCTCAATCTTGGCTGTTGTCAGGGAAATCTCCTGCTGAAACGACTGTGGAAATAGAGGAAAAAGACACCTTCTTGTTAAACTAGTAAAGGTTTCTACAAGTACAGCATCAACCTGAAACCATACTCATCCCAGAGTATGTATGTTTTTTCATAAATATTTCAGTACATATGTAAACATACCCTTAGTTGTTTGATCTTAGCCTGAATGTCACACTCGGAGAAGTGCTCGATGTTGGTAAGCTGCAGGTCCATCTCTGTCAGCCACACCAGGATGCCATCTCTTGCTGTCTCAAACTCCTCTCTCTGACTAATAAAGTGCTGCATTTGTGAAACAGAAACCATGGTGTGTGAATATACTAAACCTAAAACTGCATACTTATATCTTGTGTTTTGCATCAAATCAAACATGCACCTTAAGCCTGCGGAGGATGGAGGCCACCCTCTTCTGCAGGTTGTCCCATCTCTGATTGGCGTCATGAGCCATCTCTCTCAGGTGGCAGGAGGAGTCGGTGCGGTTTTCTCTGGCTAGTCGACGATATTGCTTGTTGATGAGCTCTAGCTGGGTCAGGCTTTCGTGGACTTGCCTCTGGAAGGCCTACAGAAACATTCAGAGAGAAACTATTAGAACTAAGGAAAGGAAGCTTTGAACTGTATCGTGCAAGTTACATTTCCCAGAAACTGTTTATGCACCTCAAATTTCTTAAGTTCCTCCTTGGCTACAGTGTACAGAACGCCAGAGGAGTTGGGCAGAGCAGCAGTCTTTTCTGAAGTGGCCAGCCACTCTTCAAATCGTGCGAAGTCTTCAAGGAATTTCTGCCATAAACGCCAAGTCTCCTCAATCCTAACAGTGAGAAATAGAAAGTTCAGTCAATATGATATTTATACAGCATAATAAAGTGTTCTCTATTCAGCTGGTTCTTACTTGAGTCTCCTCTCCATGGACAAGGCACAAATGCTCCTCCAGCGACGATCCAGGCTGCGAGTTGCCTGCTGGATGGAGTCGCACTCCGCATCAGTGGCACAGGCGTCGCAGTCGTGCAGAAGCACCTCGCACAGATTTAGGACAGACGCCACTCCTGTGCTGTGTTTCTCTATGTCACGCTGAAGCTCCTGAAAAGCACCAGTGTGGGAAATGGTCAACAAAAGAAAGCGAGAAGAGGAACGGTAGATTTAGATGTAAATAAAAAACAGTGACTTATGTCATGTTACCTGCTGCAGATCAAGCTTCCTCTGAATCTCCTGGAAGTCACAGGAGTCATAGGCGATGGGTTTAGATAGTTCCGTCTCAATGTGGGCCAACCAAGAGCGAAGGCTGCTCATATTCTTATCCAGCTGCTGCACAGCCACCAGAGTCTCTCTCAGCTTCTTCACTCTATCAATGAAGTCAAATCAAGCCAAGGTTACATTTTTAATGTTTAAATGTCATCAGAGCCATTACAGAAAATACAGTATTTATTATCTGGTGTGTGTCTCTTCACCTGGCTCCGATGAGATCCAGGAGGTGCTGCCAGCGGTCACTGACTTTGTTGAGTTTATGTTCAATCTCAGTAGCTTTGCTCTGGTGGCTGGCCCTGGCCAGACGTTCTCCCAGCTGGTGCAGGTGCAGCTTGTTCTCCTCAGCCACAGTGATTTCCTCCTGATAGTCCTGAGACAGCAGGTGGGCACAAGTAACGATTCAAATTAATTTTAGGAATTAGAAATGACTGTGTACAGTAAAGATTTGTTTACCTTGCGAAGCTTCTCAATCATCTCTTCAATACTGATGTCTCCGTTCTGGGAGACCTTGCTCTCCATGTTGGTGAGCCACTCGCAGAGCTCCTTGTACTTGTCGTTGAATACCGTCCACTCATTCAGCTTCTCGCTTACTTGCTGCCTGCGCAGGGACAGCTGCAGAGGTACAGCGATGTAAAAAAGGGTGAGCGCACTGCATCGCGCATTGTTGCACATTAAATTACAACCAAAAGTAAAATGATGTCAAGATTCTCAAAAGGGTGCATTGCTACAGATCACTGCAGCTGAGCCAGTTTATTTGCATCGAGCAGCGAGTGTGTGCTTCTGTCTGTTTCCTGTCAGCGTGTTTTATCTGGCAGCACAGGATGTAAATTTGAAAAAAAAATGTAACTTGAGGTTTCGTTATTTGCTTGCTGTCTCCCTGCGACTAAGCCAAACATGAAACGATATAGAGAGCATAGTTTGATTTTCTAATTCAAAGTTATAAGACTGGGTTTTTAATGTTTAAAAACATGTTAAATATACAAGTACAATACATATTGTACATTTCTTTACAGTGATATTCATTAGGATGAAATGCTTAATTCAAAAATTGATTGTCATCTTGTCATACAATATGTAACCATAAGTATAAACATTTAGTTTTAAGTAAGATACAATAGCATATCTGACGTTTGTTAACGTTTCATTTTTATATTTGGCTCAGCTGTGTTTGATGTACGGTATTTTATTATGACACCGGCACCACCTAGTGGTCGATTAGGAGACTGCGGGTGCCTAACAGTTGTACATTACAAAGCATTCAGTATATTCAGAAATAGAAAGGGTTTAATGTATTGAACCTGGTGACAGATTTCCTCCCACTGTCGATGAAGCAGAGCAATTCGTTCCTGAAGGACCGAAAGGTCCTCAGCACTGATGTAGCAAGACAGAGACTCTCTCAGCACCGTCAGATGGGCCAGATCCCCTGTCCAGCCATCGAACGTGTTCTCCAAGTCCTTGCAGCGCATCTGCTCAGCTTGCAGATCCTCGTGGTGATCAGGAAGTGGCTGAGAGAGCTGTCGCTTGAAGGCTCGAAGTTTCTCCAGTGACCCACCAATCCCTCTCTCACACCTCTCCCAGTCCTGTAATAACATAATCGACCAACACATTGTGGTTGCATCATTATAGAAAGTACTTGTATAAAACAACAGTTGTAGTAATTTGTCTGTGCACTACACTGTACCTTTAACACAGTGGAAAGCTCTTTCTTCTGTTCGTCCAGGCAGATGCTGGCGTTCTTCCATCGCTCCTGGATATCCGTAAGCTCTGCCTGCAGAGCCACTTCTGCCCGGCTATCAGCTGACAGGAGCAGTTGTCTGCCAGCTTCCACCGTCAGGATGTAACTCCCCTGCTGACGGTGCAGCACCTTTTCCTTCAGCTGTAGGACAAAGCACAAATTACTATTTTGGACTCGACGTGAAGCAGTCCTGCCCTGTAGCATCATCTCTAGATAGATCTGAGACGTGAGCTCCGTGAGCCTTCGGATTGCGTACCTGGACGGCATCCAGCATGGAGCGGGCTTGTTGTAGAGGCACTGTGGCCCCTGCCTTAGGGATCTCTGCAGGCTGGGAGACCTCCGACAGCCATTTGCGCAACTTCTCCACCATTTCTCTGTAGCGCTGCCACTGACGGATGAGGCCATCAATGATGCCCCGTCTCTGCTGAGCCCGCCGAACAACTCCCTGCCACTGGTTACTCAGAAGAGCCAGCTTCAGGTTGAACTCATCTCTACACGAAGGAGGAGTAATACTGTAATACTTTTGTGGTAAACACTTCAAACAGAGAACATGATGGGCTATAAAGCAACAAATAGACAGATAAATAGATTTTACCTGTCATCTACTTGTCCCTGCTCCAACATCCGCTGTCCATCACTGATGATGGAGTGTAGGATCTGTTGTCTACTGAACATCTCAGCTTGAAATAACTGAAAGGAAAAACACAATAATAAAATGTAATATAGAACTGTGATTTCTTAGGGCTCTGTGATGTTAAATGTGATTCCAACCTCATGGGCTTTTTGCTGCTCAATCAGACTCTGGTAGTTCCCAGAAATTTCCACTGCCAGATTCTCTTCAGTTTGGACCAAAAACTCCATCCAGGTTTCACACTTCTCCAGGAAGGTTTGCTGCTGTAGCAAGAAGGACTGGAGTTTGCTGCAGAGCAACAGACACAAAGTAAGTCAAAATTGAATCTTTAGTTTGAGCTAAGCAGAATACGTAATTTACTTCATTACTGATAGTAATAGTGTATGTAAAAAGAAACCATGAGAATATTTCATGCTGTCTCTGAATAGCATGTACAAAATTAAAAAATTACATTTTTGCTGCATCATACCTGAATCTCTCTGTGGTCTGTGCTGAGGCTGTTGACCAGCTCCTGTTCAGGTTCTGCATGCGTTTGATTTCAGAATCATTGAGAGGCAGCCGGTAACCAAGCTCATTAAGACGTTCCAATTCAGGGGACATGCCGCTGAATTTTAGCATGAGTTTCTGTAGGACGGAGGATTATAAAGTTATAATAGTTGTTAAATTTCTCAGTTGTAGCAATTTAATTATTTTCACAAAGTCAAATCAAAAACCTTGAGCTCCTCCATGCGATCCTGGATGGCTGTCAGGTCAGTGGAGCCATTGGGATCTTGCAACTTCAGAGCCTCCTCAGCTTCAACTATCCAAGCTCCCAGTGAATCCAGCTGATCATTAAAGATCTCATAATCTTGCACTCCAGTCTAGAATAGTGTATGGTGGATTTAGTATTAATGGGAGTATTAGAAAAGCAGAGTGTTATATATGTTATATGTGTTAATATATATTGCAAACAAAAAGTGTTCGGCCAAATGACTGATTACTTCACTTCTCCACAGATGGTGTCACTTTACCTGCATGGTGGTAAGTTGTCTGCTAAGAGCCTGCTCCACAGCAGTCAGCCGTTTGTTGAGAGAGAGGTGATCTGACTGAATGGCAGATGCTGCTGATGTGTCCACCTGCTGTTTCAGCTGATCTCCCAGTTCTTGGAGAACCTGCAGGGAGGCCTGGACTGGAGCCTGAGATCGGAGCAGCTCCTGGCATAACGTACGCATTAAATGTCTTCTTCAAATCTTTTCATTGACATTAATTGTTGATATTTGTTAGTTGTGAAACGCCTATACATTTTCAAAGATCAATAATATTTTGTGGTGATCAGAAAATAAGCACTAAACTCACGCTGCATTCATGGATCCAGTCGGACACTTCTTCATCAGCAATGTCCTTGCTGCAGGCAGTCTTGAGGAGCTGATCTGACTTTTCCTCTTGCAGCTGAACATTGCTGCAGCTCTGCTCATAGAGCTCCTTGTAGCGCTGCCACAGCTGAAGCAGGGCCTTGCTGCTTCTCAGGCGCTCTGCAATCTCTTCCAGTAGGCCAGCCCATCTGAGAGCAGATACGACAAATCAATGTACAAGCACAAAAAATGTGTACGAATATTAAAAGGAAGCTATAAAATACAGAAGACCACCTTGCATTGACGTCCTTAAGGGCGTTGTTTAGAGAGTCTGACACTGAGGGGTGACACTCTTTCAGCAGTTGGTGGGTCACAGCACCAAACCTTCGTAGACTGCTCTCCTGTTTCTCCAGTTCCACTTGCAAATCCTTCACAGGTAACAAACAACAAAGGAAATATTCATCAGAGACTGATTCAATAAATGTATATAATGTTGCCTTCATAACTCTTGACTAATGCGGTTTCATCTTAGCGTACCTGCAGACTGTGCACCTGCAACTGAACAGCCTCCAAGGAGCCTGTGAGGAGACGAAAGCGAGACACAGAGTACCTTCCTTCCATCAGGTAGCCATTGATCTCTTCTGAAGCCCGCTTGTAGAGGCTCCACTGATCTGACACTGACTTCAGGCTGATCTTAAGTTGCCCTATCTGTTGAAGGTAAAACAAAACATAAAAGGACATTCTGTAAAGTCTAAAGGGAGCAGGGGAGAGTATACTGAAACAATGTGGTAAACCAATGAACCATATTATATTTAGAGTGGAAAGAAACTGAGCAGCGTACCAAGTGGTCCAGGTTAGCCCAGGTGTGATTGACTCCCTGGAGTGTCTCCATGACAATAGCGCAGGCTTCATCTGTCTTGTTCTGGACAAGGGCACAACCCTGCTCCTCCACCCTCTCCAGGTCTTTCTCCTTTTCTTTCACCAACTCCTCCATATCCTAAAAATGAAAGGTTTCCACATTATAAACTCACATAGTGATTTAATAATATTGTGTAGGTGGTCCAAAATATGTGGATGAATCTTAATAAAAGCCAACCTGACAGTCTTTAAGAGCATTCTGCACAGATGTTAAATCCTCGATTCTGTGTTTCCTTTTTAACCTTTCTTCCTGAGTTGCCATCCAAGATTTTAGGGCCTGAACACTGCTCTCATACTCCAGCCACATTTCCAAAAGGCTCTCCAGGAACTGGATCTGTATTATAAATTCACAAAAAAAATCCTGTTCTGTACTAGTAAATGACAGTTGTTGCCATGTTTTGCTTACCAGCATCACTGCCTTACCCTTTCATTGATGCGGCCTTGGAGGATCTGCCATCGTCGGTTCATGGCTCCCAGGCGCTCAGCAAAGTCTGTCTTATCACCGCGCTTGCCCTCCACATCTTGACCAGTGATTTGCAGCACTGACTGGTTGACAAAGTCTACTGTCAGCTGTTTACAGCTTAAATCCACCCTAAAGCCCTAAAAAGAAATAATAGGAGATTCAGATTAAAGCCCAGTTTAAACACAAGTGCAGATTCATAAACAGAGTCTTGCTTTACTATTGGATAGTAAAAGGTATGTGAAAGAAAAAAGCTGCTATTTAAACATGTATTTACCCACCAAACGGTGGCCATAAATACTATTTTCAAAACTCACTCACTATGGCTTACAACTATAACAAACTGTATTAGTTCAATACCTTGTATTTCTGCAAATAGTCTTGAATCACACTTGATCCCACTGCACTCTTTAGGTTTTCTTCATCCTCTTCAATCACATTCTCCATCAAGGATATCCAGTTAAACAGCTCAGAAATAGCATGACGGGAGGCCAACTTTTCCATTTGGATCTGAAAATCAATTAAATCCCAATATTCTTTCATAATTAAAATATGCACCGTACAGTATATGCTGCCTACATGTGAGCCATGTTTTAAAACTTCTGTATAGTGTAGCAGCAGAGGAGAGTAATCCTATTTGCGTCAAAGCAGCTAAGCCTGTCCAACCTGGTTGCATGTAACAATACCTGATGCAGCTTCTCCTGGACCACTGGGATGCGTGTCAG
Source organism: Betta splendens (assembly GCF_900634795.4). NCBI lineage: Eukaryota > Metazoa > Chordata > Actinopteri > Anabantiformes > Osphronemidae > Betta > Betta splendens. The sequence goes on along the minus strand of NC_040900.2, from coordinate 8,082,998 downwards.
TAACTCAGCCCACTGAGTGTCGATGCGAGCCAGGTCAGAGCGCAGCACCACAGTGTCCACTTTTTTAAGGCGCAGTAGCTGGTTTCCCTCAGTTACTACTGAGGTCTTCAGGCTGGATTTGCCCTCAACCTCCTTTGAAAACTCCTGTGACAAAAGTTGAATGGTTATAACAACATGCACGTATCAAAGGCCAAGTTTTTTTTCACTTAGTTACATTGTTAGTACCTTCAACATTTTAATGTGTCCAATAATATAATCTAGTTTATAAAATGTACAGTACGAATCAGGAAGAGGATAATGAAGCCTTACCAAAAACGCAGAGAGATGATCTCTAACAGTCTCCAGCTCCTGTGGGACTAACACTGCCTGTGTGTTCCAGAACTCCAGGCGTTCCAGAGCAGACTGCAGCCACTCACTAATCTCTGCACACTCCCGCTGGTACCTTAATGAAAACAACAATGTAAATGTTAATAATATCATGCTAGTCTCATCTCAATCAACTCATCACTCATCTCAGATGTGTTTCTGACCTGGTCCAGTGTTTCAGGATGGCCTCAAGGCGTTGTAGTTCCTTGTTGACCTTGCTGGTGTTGTTGAGCCAGTGTTCTCCCAGCAGTGCAAGTTGATTCTCTAGAGCAGGGCAGCACACTGACAGCAGGAGATGTTTACCTTCATCCAGTACTTGATGCAGCTTGTGCTGGTGCTCTGTCAGTCGGCCTTTCAGACCCTTCACACAGAAACAAAACAGCAATAGAAAGAAACACGTAATAACTAAATGCTTTATGTGAAGAATGGGTTTGGTGCACAGCTGACTGAACTTCCAATTAGTTAAAAAAGTCCTATCAGACGTTCTTGCTGCTTTTCTTGTGGTATATTTTAACTTATTAATTAACAATGTAACTTTTTTTACAGCACATCTTGAAATCTAAACAAATATCGCTTTGCACCTGATACAAGGAGATTCTGTCTACGAGCCTTTCCTCCGTCTCCTCCACCAGGCCAACACATGGGATACTTCCTTCAACAGCCTCCAGATGGCGATTCAGACTCTGGTAATCCTGCACCAAGCGGCACCAAGTCTAAGAAAAACAATTATTGGTCCGTTTTTAGTTTTAAGAATAATAAGCTTTCTCATGCATTGTGTGTTTGTTTGTGTGTGTGTGTGTGTGTGTGTGTGTGTGTTAAACAGCTGTATCTCTCACCTCCAGGATGCGCTCCAGCTCAACTCCTTTACTGTGCGCCTCCTTGAGCACGCTCTGAGCCTCGGCCAGCGTCTCCTCCAAGGTCTCTCTCTCTTTGGGGACCATCAGGCCACTCACCTTCCTGAAGTATGTTTCTGTCAAGATCATGTGAGACTCCAAACCCTGGAAGAACTCCTATAAAACACATTCCAAAAACACTGACAAATTCTGTTTTTCTTTTAGAACTCCATCTCCTGTTTTTCAGGTTTTGTGAACCAAGCAGGCCAAACCTTATGCTTGTCCAAGTGATTCTGCACTTCGTCCACGGAACTGGCAATGATCCTCTGATCAGCAGCCATCTTGTCCTTAGCTGTGTCCACCAGGTCGGTCAGGTCCTGCAGAGCACGTTCATACTGTTGCTTTAGAGCCATGTTCTGGTTCAGTCCACTGCTGCGGGAACCTACTGTCATCATGAGCTCCTCATAAGAATCCTGAAAAACAAACAGGTACATTTTCAATACTTTTAAAACTTCATGAAGTTCATAGGTCTATTCTGATAGATGACAGAAAACATGGAGCACAAAGGAGCTTTAGACTCGATGCTTATCAGCTGTCAGAAAGTCCATTACCTGGAGCTTCAGCAGTTTGTTTGTTGATATCTGATCTGCCTGTAGTACTGCTCCTCTGGTTTTGAGCTCTGTTATTTTCTGTTCAAAGTGTTTTAAGCTCTCCTCTGCACTAGTAATAACCTAAGAGAAATAACAGTGCAAATGAATGATATATACAACCATTTTTTCACTGTTTGGGTGAGACACAAATTAAGTGTGTGTTCTGGAAAACTGTACCTCCAGCTGTTTGGAAGCTGGTCTATCCATGGCTCCGGCCAAAGCCTGTAGGATCTGACACTTTGTCTCAATGAAAGCAGTTTGGAGTAGCTGTAATTCAGTCTGTAATAAACATTTAAAAATTAATATTCACAATAGCTTCTGCATTTGAAAGTTTCAGATATAAAGAAACATGTAAACGTGAAGCACACCTGATAGGCTGTGAGCTCATGTACCCGGGTCCTCATGCATTTACAGCGTTGTCCCAAAGCACAACCCAGAGCTCCCAATCTCTCCTTCAGACAGTCGAGGTTGTCCTCCAGCAGGACCCGATCTTCGTGTCTCAACTCTCCAGACCCGGCAAGCAGAGCCTGGCTGACCTTCACCTCCTCCACCACATGCCTCACATCACTCTCCAAGGTCTGAAATGACAATTTGAATTAACAAGATTTGTGGGTTTATTCTCTGACAGGATGTGTTGAGGTCCAATCTTCACAAACAGCCCCGATTACCTCCTGCTTCTGTAGCTGTGTTTCTGCATTTTCAGCCAATAAGACTGAGCCAGAGAAGACGTTGTTCTCCACACCATCCAGCCAGGAGCAGGTAGATGACACAGCTGTGTAGAGCTGCTGCTCCATCTGCCCCACCTGTGTCTCGCCACTACCAGACTGTGTACACACAGATTCAGTCAAATTCAGCTGATTTATATCTTGAGCTATTTCAAGAATTTTAATCTTCCAATGACAATGGAAATTACTTTGTTATGGTAATACCTGAGTGGTCATGTCATCGATTGCCTGTCTGAAGTTATCATACAAAGTCTTCAGGGATGTTTGGTCAACATGTGTCTCTCCTTTAAACAGAGATCCAGCTGTGGACACACGACTGGCTCTGGAATAAACCTGCAAAAAGGAACAACTATCAGCAACAGTCCCTGGCCTGAAGATGAAATATTTAAAACAACACCCGAACAAACAGCCTGCAACATTACCGGCTGCTTATGGTCCTGCTCCAGGGTTTTCTGAAGGAGCTGCAGTTTGGTTTTAAGCTCTAATCTCAGGCTCTCCCATCGCTGTCTGAACTGTTCTCGTGCAGCCTGAGTCTCCCTCTCAACCAAAGCTGCAGGTGAAAATGGTTCTGTTGTGCTGCACAAAGACAGAAATATAAATGAATGAGTGTCCCATGCAATATACAGAAGTAGCAATAACTGTTGCAATATGTAATGCAATAACATTACATATACTGTATCTGTATGTGATATACCTGGCACTGTTGGGAGAGGCCTGCCGAATGAGAATCTCCTCTCCCCTGCTAGCAACTGACAGAAGCAGCTTCTTCTGCTCTGCGAGCTGCTCCTCCAGCTCCTGAACGTCAAAGATCAAATGCATCATGAAAATAAGAGATTAGACTTTGTACTGCATGTGACTATGAGTTTCAAAATGGCCTGTAATGTCACAAGAGTTGAATTTTTCCACTTGTGTACTAATTAAGAAATTTATTTCAAAACATGTACCCTCTGCCTTTCCAGACTGTCCTGGTGTTGCTGGGAGCGAGTATTTTGAGCCTCAGCCAGCCAGTCCTGTATATTGGGACTCTGAGAGAGACTGGAGTCTGATTCACTGTCCTCCTGCTCTTGCAGGGATCCCTGTATGACCAGAGAGTGTATAGAAAACAAATTATTAAACATCACAGCAAGCCTCACTGAGGACAGAATCAGCTGCATAGTTACAGTTGGTAGACACATGCAAGGTTTTGCAGAATTATTGAAGCCAGACTACATAATATGCTTTATTAATATGATTATTATAATGGTATGAGAGTAGAATGTAGAAAATACAAACATACAGTCCTGTATAGTGGAAAATGGTGCACATCATCAAAGAGACAGTTGACAACTCACCTGGATGTTTATCTGCTTGTCTTGTAACATTCTCTGCAGCTCCAACAACCCACCCTTCAGCGTGTGTAACTTCCTGGCTAGCTGCTCAGCTTCCTCTCTGGTTTCCATTCGGCCCTCCAGCATGAGGGTCTCACTGTGCATGGACAGCTCCGACAGGGCCAGGACCTTTTCTTCAATTTCCAGCAGCATGTTCTGCAGTAGGAGGAGGAGAGACGCCAGTTCAAACATGGTGTCTCATCACCTCCAGCAGCTCCTCCCTGTACCCTTCACGCCAGCAGCCTTCTCCAGCGACAAGACAGGGAGAGTTGTACCTCTGCCTTCATCCCTGGCCCACCTCCTCAGCCGCGCTTCCTGTGCAGCATATTATCACTAATCCTTCACACTTCATTCTCTCTAACGTACAGTAAGTGCTCTCCGTTGAATTCTAATGCAATTATCCCGCGCAGAGAATCATCGTGGATATCCAGACATAGATACTGTAGCTATTGTATGCTAAAGCAAGTAATTGTTTTCTAATAAACTACTCAGCGATAAGCGATAAGGCAGTGAAACCCTCCTTCCTTCCTTTCCCGCCATGTTCTCTAGGATTCCTCTACTTGAATATTCTAGTAGCTCTGTCACCAACACCAATCCCAACAGCAAGATCAATTAATCGTCTGAAAGCCACCACCCCTGACTACCCCGTCCTATGCTGCTAACAAGCTCTGTCACACAGAGATATCTGCATAATCTACTTAAGACTGGTGCTTCGGTTGCTAAGGAGGCTCGCCATCTAAACTCCCCTAATGCTCCTGTTTACTCACTGAAGTGCTCCTGCTTTCCTTGAAAGACCCATATGTGATAAGGCTCCTAACAGATTACTATTACCAAATTACCATTACTAACAAACCACTGTAAAAGAAGTTTTAATACATTATAAATTAATTAGTATTCTTGTGTAATAATTCAAGTGTGGATATTTCATCAATTGCTCTGAGTGAACAGCAGAGGGAGCTCCTACCTGACAGTTAGCAAGCTGATCCTCCATATTTAAGTCCCCCAGAGGTTTAGGCTCAAGCATAGAGGTGATGGCACTGTGCATTGCAATGAACCACTGGTCTAGTTCGTCTGCCTTAGCGTAACAAAGCCGTACAGCCTGTTCCTGACGCTGACCCTCCAAACGGTCACTCACACGCTCCTGAACACAAACACAACATAGATAGGACAGTTATCAATTTCAAAAGCTTGTTTCTATGAAAACACAATTATTAAAAACTAAAAGTCAAGTGAGACCATCTACCTCTAATAGTTGTTGCTTTCCTGATGCCTTCATGTGTATGGTCGCCATCCTCTCAGCTAACACAGCAAGGGAGGACTGCATGGCCAGCTGGTCAGCCATGTCTGAGTCTACAGCATCAGAGGCCAGGTCCTCTGTGAAGCTTGTCTGCAACTTTTCTATTTCTTCCTGCACACTCAGTATCTCCTCTGTCAGACCCTAGAGTACAATAAGTAAGATGATTATAAATTTAAATGGTTTTAGATACTCAACATATCTACACACACTGCATCTACTGTACTTTTGAACAAAAGGTAAAGTAAATGTTAACTGCAATACCATGACTGTAATGAAATGCATTATTTGAGCTATTAACCTTTATATCAGCATATGATGTATTAGACTAACCTCATGTGACTTAAGGTGGCTATCTGGGCTTTTATCTGCCTCAAGAGGCTCACTCAGTTTGGCCTCCAGGGCCTCCATTTTAGAAGATATTGACTGGAGTGAACTCTGGTAATGCTGTTGCTTTTCCAGGGCTTCATACAAAGACCTCTGCTTCTCGCTAATCTGTTAGACGGGAATATAGCAAGATAACAATATAACCACATCTAATAAATGTCACAGATTAACAATAAATTGTAAGGTCATCGTCACATACCACATTCTTTAATGTCTCCCATGAGCGTTGCAAGTCATCTAAGCTTGCAACAGATTCAAATGTTGGGTCATATAACTCCTGGATGGGAGCTCTTGTGAGTGTTCCTCTTCCCATCTATAACCACATTAAACAGATAACACATAAATTAGTTATGACAGCAAACAGTAAGAGTTGCAATAAAACTGGTTAACTTTGAGTTATTGCCAATACCATTCAGAAGATCACAATGAATGAAAAAAAAAGTTTTCAAGAGCAGATACCTTGCTTATAGTGGCTTCAGTGTAAGTGATGGGAGAAGGAGAGCGACAGACAGGAGGAGAAGACACCTCACTGTTGGTGCCCTCCTCCCCAGACTCCTCAGTGACAGGGGACAGGAGGGTGTGACAGCGGCCAGCTGTCATCTGACACACCATGCAAGAAGCATTCAAAGATTCAAAGAAAAAGAGCAGACATGCAAGGTGGATTGGGAAGAATTAGTTTTATGTAATGTTGTTAGGTAAAAGTAGCAAATTGCTTTTTTGTAGTAGCAAAAGTAAATAAATAAGGAATTCAGGCTTAGGAATTCACACTATTTAAGCTCATAGCAGAGAAAGCAGAATGAGTGATAACATTTTAGAGTTAGTAACCTGTAACCTGTTATGTAGTAGAATGTTATATTACCATGACGGCCTGTGCTGATGATTTCTTCACATCCATGTCCTGCAGCCCGTCAGGAAGTCCCTCCACATCACTGACTGTCAGCAGCATGGTGGCATGCTTGGCCTTCACCGCTAGCATCTTGCACTTTGAGTTCAGTGAAGCAATTTGCTCTTGGTATCCTTTAATCTTCTGAGCAAGTTCCTATTTCAAAGTAGAAATGGTCAAAAACAGTTAAAGATGTGATTTTTGCAAAAAAGACAATGGGATCGCAAGCTGAAATGAAGTACCTCATGGTGAAGGATCTGGGCCTGCAGCTCTTGGATGTTATTAGTGGGGATTGGTCGGTCCTGGATGACACGGTGTGCTTCCTCTATCAGCCCCTGTAGATCTCTCACTTCCTGTTCATATTGCTCGTGCTGCACAACAGCCTCCTGGTTAAGAAGAGAAAGCATTATACAGCTAACTCTGTATTACTATATTTGTCATTCCTGCAGCTGAAGCTAAATAGACATAGAAAAGTACCAACACCCAGCAATACACACGTCAAAGCAGACCATGTCCTAGAAACTGTCCTGCTGCAGTAGCACCCCCTGCTGTACCTGTAAAATGTTACACTGCTGAATGGCCACGTGCTGCAGCTGGCTGGCGTCTTGCTGCAGACGCAGAGCTGTGCGACAGATGGCGAGGCTGGGCATCACCTCTTCTGGGACCCGCAGAGCACTCTGACACAGCTGCACTGCCTGTACCTGCTGCTTGAAGCCCTCCATATCTGCCAAAAGACGCTGCAAAACACAAAGAGTTTACATTGTGTCAAAGCTATAACGTGCACAGTAAGCATTCCAGTTGTTAAGATCATTTATAATTCAAATGACAGAACGCTTAGATGTGATGTGATAGTCACCTGTCTCTGAGCCAGCTGCTCTTTAAGGCTCTGTCGTGCCAATTCTGGTGAGGTCAACGTGGCTTGGACTTGCTCCAGAGCAACATGCAGAGCCTTCACTTCAGACTCAAGGGCCTCCATACTCTGAAAAAAAATGCATTGACTCTTTAAAGCGCTAACACTCAAAAAACAAAAGAATGTTCAAAATTCATTACTTAGTAATTTTTACAAATCTATTTTTTTCTCCACCTTATCTGCATCCTCTAAGCTCTGCAGGCGTGTCTTGATGTTTTGCTGTAACTCCTCAGAGTGTCGACTGAGTTCACACACTTGCTGGCTCATCGACTCGACCTGCAGCACCTCAGAGAGAAGCTCCACTTTTTCTGCCATTGATTCCAGATCTCCGTGGAGCTCCCGAGACTCACGGAGGACACTCTGAGAAAGGGGTGATAAATAAGGTAATGACTAAATAAGTGATATTGAATATTGATTTGTCCTTGTGGAACGTGATAATTAATTTCCTGCAAATTGTGCCCCTCAGGGTCACACATGGGGTTTTGCATTTAGATGCACAACTCACTTGGTACATCCGTATCTGCTCCTGCAGATGAACATAGGAGTTCCAGATGATGTTTGCCCTCACCAGACTTTTGGCTTTTTCCGACCATCTCACAATAAAGTCCAGCATCTCATTATACTCATCTAAATAGCAGACAGCCTGGGAAGCCAAGATGAGACAGACATTACATGAAAGCACTGAACAGCTAGCGGCTGTGCTGCATTTATGTGATGTGAAGTCAAACCTTTTTGAGCCAGTTGTTCCTACAGTCCGCCAGTCGTGTAGTGTGGTGATGCATCTCCGATAGCCTGCTGATGGCATCACTAAGCTGTTTAGCCAGCAGTGGGCTCCTGCGGCCAAACTCTTGTACTGCAGAATCCAGCTCAGAGAGAGTGCGACCGCAGGAGTCCAGGTCCTCAGCCAGGCTCTGTGCGAAACATTATGTATTATTTATTTTATGAGAATACATATTCAACGCGTCACAAAAAAGCCATGTACACACTCCCAGTAACACCGAGCCATTTAAGATAACTCACCTTGACCTCTTCTTTAGCGTGATCAACATCTGGGGACTTTTCCTTGAATTTCGCAGACACAGCTTTGAGTTTCTCAGAGATGTCACGAATTCTGATGCTGAAGTCTTCTTTTATGTCTCTAGTTTTCTGAATTTCCCTTTCTTTGGAAAGAACCTACATCAATAAGAAATGCAAACATACATCACATTAGTACATTTTGGCGCAAAATGTCATGCAATTTACTGTATATAATGCAGAGCAAATACAGTTAGTTTGTACCTGATCCTCAATGGCACCCAGGGCAAGGGACACCTCAGCCAGCTGCATAGATATTTCCGAGGGCAGTATAGTGTAGAGGTCCAGATACTTGCTCTGTTGTTGCTCTGCTAGTTTCTCAACATTCTGACAATAGGTGATAACATCCCCATGCACCACCTATGCCCAACAAAACAGAGCGTTGCTAAGAAATAATACAACTGCTAATAAAATGCCTAAACACACATAGCACATTTACCTCCAGCTCCTGCAGTTGAGAATCAATGTCTGGTGTTGGATTGAGAAGAAACTCCCTGGTCTCCTGGATCCAGGCTTTTACCACACTGAGTTCCTTCTCCACCTCCTCTCTGTCTCTCAGCTCCTGTGCTGCCTGAGCCCGCTTGGTCCTCGATTGTGTCAGAAGGCTGGAGTGGAATAAATACTTCAAGTTACTCAAAATCTAAATTCCGTATATCCATTTACATGGATATAATGTATTTATTTAAACAAACAGATATGCAGATGATTTTGGAACAGCACAGGTGTATCCTCTCACTACCTCTCCATTTGATATTGTACAGCTCTGATCTCCTTTAGGCTGGGAAGCTCGTCCTGTTCACTTGTTGGTGACGGCACCTCCACGTCATGCAGCAGGCTCAGGGCATACTGCCGGAGCAGCGTCAGAGAGGACAGCTCTCTCTCCAAATCTTGACTCAGAAGGTCATGCTGATCTAACAGTGACTGAAGGGTTGCCTTGGAAGCCTTCTCCACAGCACTGTCAGGAAATCGACTCTGGAGCTCGTCCACGACTGCTTTAACCTTCACCATCTATAAGATAATAAAGCATATATGAAGCAGTGAGCTTTAAGCTGTGGCGTTAATAAAATAATCAATCATGCAGTATTTCCAGTATCTGCCTGCACACCTTTTCCCTAAAAGTCCACCAGTCTTGTGCAGTGTCTTCAAGTACTCGCTCTTGACCCCGGGCCACGCTGCGCAGTCGTGTCCAGCGCTGCCAAACAGTGGTCATAGAACGACTAATGGTGGCCTTACTGGCATCACTTCCCACCAGCTCCAGCTGAGCAGCTTGCTCCTCTAAACCGCTCAGTTTCTCTTGGAAGCCGTTAACCAGTGACACAAGAGACTGGAAAAAATAGCGACAGTTAGCTCTGCTGCATAACACAAAATAAGCATTTGTGCTTTTGTTTAACTACAAAATCATGCCACACACCCGGTGGCTGCAGAGCTTTTCTTCAGCCTCTTGGTTTGTGGCTGCCTTTGCAGTGGAAAATTCAGTCAGCTTCTTTTCAGCTTCATTCATAAGCTCAATGACAGTCTGACGTGCCTCCTGGTATGATTTCCACTGAGCCACACAGCTAAATAGATGTGTGGGGACAAAAAAAGTTGTTAAAAGAATCATTATTGGGACAACATCATGATTAATGCTTTTATAAGCAACATTGCTCTTAGTCTCACTACCTATGAAGAACATCGTGGTGACACTGGAGCTGATCCCGGACCTCCACGCCTCTCTGCTTTGCTGACTCGACACTCACGCGTAGCTGCTCCTTAGCCGTAGGATTCACCAAGTTCTCCAGCTGTGGCAGCAGCGCCTGCAGCTCCTCCAAGTGGAGGAGAAACTCCTGCTCTGTAGCAACAATGTCTTCCTGCTGCTGGAGGCAGTCCTCATAGTTCTCTACGTCCACACCCAGACTGGCTTGCTGCAGGAAGGACACGGCATCCTCCAGCCATTCACAGGCCGACTGCATCCTGAAGTGGTACTTCTGGCACAGCACCAGAGCTTCTTCCAGAGTGATCTTCAAAAAATGAGTAGATGTCAGTTTAAAATAATTATAAAGACAACAATAACAAACATACAGTAGTATTATTAAGTGTGACAGCATCCCACCTGTTTTGCACTCAGTGCTTTTTGAACATCAGCCTGCAGCTTTGCCATTTCTTCCAAGCTCGTATCTACGTGGGCTGGAACCAGCTCATTGGCACTAATATACTGTTGTTTCTCCCTGCTACTAAGAGCGGCCACGATTCTCAGTCTGGATTGCACTTCCTCCTGCATGATTTGCTGCTTCCTGATCTCCTCTTGCACCTTCTCCACCCTCA